>NC_091342.1:17387171-17394671 GCF_038502225.1 Cherax quadricarinatus
AGGGAAGGTATATACAAAGTATGAGAGTGGCAGGGGTAACAGGGAAGGTATATACAAAGTATGAGAGTGGCAGGGGTAACAGGGAAGATATATACAAAGTATGAGTGGCAGGGGTAACAGGGAAGGTATATACAAAGTATGAGAGTGGCAGGGGTAACAGGGAAGGTATATACAAAGTATTAAAGTGGCAGGGGTAATAGGGAAGGTATATACAAAGTATTAAAGTGGCAAGGGTAACAGGGAAGGTATACACAAAGTATAAGAGCGGCAGGGGGTAACAGGGAAGGTATATACAAAGTATAAGAGTGGTACGGGTAACAGGGAAGGTATACACAAAGTATGAGAGTGGCAGGGGTAACAGGGAAGGTATACACAAAGTATGAGAGTGGCAGGGGTAACAGGGAAGGTATACACAAAGTATGAGAGTGGCAGGGGTAACAGGGAAGGTATACACAAAGTATGAGAGTGGCAGGGGTAACAGGGAAGGTATACACAAAGTATGAGAGTGGCAGGGGTAACAGGGAAGGTATACACAAAGTATGAGAGTGGCAGGGGTAACAGGGAAGGTATACACAAAGTATGAGAGTGGCAGGGGTAACAGGGAAGGTATACACAAAGTATGAGAGTGGCAGGGGTAAGAGGACAGAATATCTTGCTAATATAACTGAGAGAGTAATGGTAGTAGACGCGGTGTATAAGGTTCATAATACCTTGTATATAAGTAGTTGAAAGAACACTTTCAACACTGGTAGTGACAAGAACACTTTCAACACTGGTAGTGACAAGAACACTTTCAACACTGGTAGTGACAAGAACACTGGCAACACTGGTAGTGACAAGAACACTTTCAACACTGGTAGTGACAAGAACGCTGGCAACACTGGTGGTGACAAGAAGACTGGCAACACTGGTAGTGACAAGAACACTGGCAACACTGGTGGTGACAAGAAGACTGGCAACACTGGTAGTGACAAGAACACTGGCAACACTGGTAGTGACAAGAACACTGGCAACACTGGTGGTGACAAGAACACTGGCAACACTGGTGGTGACAAGAACGCTGGCAACACTGGTGGTGACAAGAAGACTGGCAACACTGGTAGTGACAAGAACACTGGCAACACTGGTGGTGACAAGAAGACTGGCAACACTGGTAGTGACAAGAACACTGGCAACACTGGTAGTGACAAGAACACTGGCAACACTGGTGGTGACAAGAACACTGGCAACACTGGTGGTGACAAGAACACTGGCAACACTGGTGGTGACAAGAACACTGGCAACACTGGTAGTGACAAGAACACTGGCAACACTGGTAGTGACAAGAACACTGGCAACACTGGTAGTGACAAGAACACTGGCAACACTGGTGGTGACAAGAACACTGGCAACACTGGTGGTGACAAGAACACTGGCAACACTGGTGGTGACAAGAACACTGGCAACACTGGTGGTGACAAGAACACTGGCAACACTGGTAGTGACAAGAACACTGGCAACACTGGTAGTGACAAGAACACTGGCAACACTGGTAGTGACAAGAACACTGGCAACACTGGTGGTGACAAGAACACTGGCAACACTGGTGGTGACAAGAACACTGGCAACACTGGTGGTGACAAGAACACTGGCAACACTGGTAGTGACAAGAACACTGGCAACACTGGTAGTGACAAGAACACTGGCAACACTGGTAGTGACAAGAACACTGGCAACACTGGTGGTGACAAGAACACTGGCAACACTGGTGGTGACAAGAACACTGGCAACACTGGTGGTGACAAGAACACTGGCAACACTGGTGGTGACAAGAACACTGGCAACACTGGTAGTGACAAGAACACTGGCAACACTGGTAGTGACAAGAACACTGGCAACACTGGTGGTGACAAGAACACTGGCAACACTGGTGGTGACAAGAACACTGGCAACACTGGTGGTGACAAGAACACTGGCAACACTGGTGGTGACAAGAACACTGGCAACACTGGTGGTGACAAGAACACTGGCAACACTGGTGGTGACAAGAACACTGGCAACACTGGTGGTGACAAGAACACTGGTGGTGACAAGAACACTGGCAACACTGGTGGTGACAAGAACACTGGCAACACTGGTAGTGACAAGAACACTGGCAACACTGGTAGTGACAGAAACACTGGCAACACTGGTGGTGACAAGAACACTGGCAACACTGGTAGTGACAAGAACACTGGCAACACTGGTGGTGACAAGAACACTGGCAACACTGGTGGTGACAAGAACACTGGCAACACTGGTGGTGACAAGAACACTTTCAACACTGGTAGTGACAAGAACGCTGGCAACACTGGTGGTGACAAGAAGACTGGCAACACTGGTAGTGACAAGAACACTGGCAACACTGGTGGTGACAAGAACACTGGCAACACTGGTAGTGACAAGAACACTGGCAACACTGGTAGTGACAAGAAGACTGGCAACACTGGTAGTGACAAGAACACTGGCAACACTTGTAGTGACAAGAACACTGGCAACACTGGTAGTGACAAGAACACTGGCAACACTGGTAGTGACAAGAACACTGGCAACACTGGTAGTGACAAGAACACTGGCAACACTGGTAGTGACAAGAACACTGGCAACACTGGTGGTGACAAGAACACTGGCAACACTGGTAGTGACAAGAACACTGGCAACACTGGTGGTGACAAGAACACTGGCAACACTGGTAGTGACAAGAACACTTTCAACACTGGTAGTGATAAGAACGCTGGCAACACTGGTGGTGACAAGAACACTGGCAACACTGGTAGTGACAAGAACACTGGCAACACTGGTGGTGACAAGAACACTGGCAACACTGGTGGTGACAAGAACACTGGCAACACTGGTGGTGACAAGAACACTGGCAACACTGGTGGTGACAAGAACACTGGGAACACTGGTGGTGACAAGAACACTTTCAACACTGGTAGTGATAAGAACGCTGGCAACACTGGTGGTGACAAGAAGACTGGCAACTCTGGGAGTGACAAGAACACTGGCAACACTGGTAGTGACAAGAACACTGGCAACACTGGTGGTGACAAGAACACTGGCAACACTGGTGGTGACAAGAACACTGGCAACACTGGTGGTGACAAGAACACTGCCAACACTGGTGGTGACAAGAACACTGGCAACACTGGTGGTGACAAGAACACTGGTGGTGACAAGAACACTGGCAACACTGGTGGTGACAAGAACACTGGTGGTGACAAGAACACTGGCAACACTGGTGGTGACAAGAACACTGGCAACACTGGTAGTGACAAGAACACTGGCAACACTGGTGGTGACAAGAACACTGGCAACACTGGTAGTGACAAGAACACTGGCAACACTGGTGGTGACAAGAACACTGGCAACACTGGTGGTGACAAGAACACTGGCAACACTGGTGGTGACAAGAACACTGGCAACACTGGTAGTGACGAGAACACTGGCAACACTGGTAGTGACAAGAACACTGGCAACACTGGTAGTGACAAGAACACTGGCAACACTGGTAGTGACAAGAACACTGGCAACACTGGTAGTGACAAGAACACTGGCAACACTGGTGGTGACAAGAACACTGGCAACACTGGTGGTGACAAGAACACTGGCAACACTGGTGGTGACAAGAACACTGGCAACACTTGTGGTGACAAGAACACTGGCAACACTGGTAGTGACAAGAACACTGGCAACACTGGTAGTGACAAGAACACTGGCAACACTGGTACTGACAAGAACACTGGCAACACTGGTAGTGACAAGAACACTGGCAACACTGGTGGTGACAAGAACACTGGCAACACTGGTGGTGACAAGAACACTAGCAACACTGGTGGTGACAAGAACACTGGTGGTGACAAGAACACTGGCAACACTGGTAGTGACAAGAACACTGGCAACACTGGTAGTGACAAGAACACTGGCAACACTGGTAGTGACAAGAACACTTTCAACACTGGTAGTGACAAGAACACTGGCAACACTGGTGGTGACAAGAACACTGGCAACACTGGTGGTGACAAGAACACTGGCAACACTGGTAGTGACAAGAACACTGGCAACACTGGTAGTGACAAGAACACTGGCAACACTGGTAGTGACAAGAACACTTTCAACACTGGTAGTGACAAGAACACTGGCAACACTGGTGGTGACAAGAACACTGGCAACACTGGTGGTGACAAGAACACTGGCAACACTGGTGGTGACAAGAACACTGGCAACACTGGTGGTGACAAGAACACTGGCAACACTGGTGGTGACAAGAACACTGGCAACACTGGTGGTGACAAGAACACTGGCAACACTGGTAGTGACAAGAACACTGGCAACACTGGTAGTGACAAGAACACTGGCAACACTGGTAGTGACAAGAACACTTTCAACACTGGTAGTGACAAGAACACTGGCAACACTGGTGGTGACAAGAACACTGGCAACACTGGTGGTGACAAGAACACTGGCAACACTGGTGGTGACAAGAACACTGGCAACACTGGTAGTGACAAGAACACTGGCAACACTGGTAGTGACAAGAACACTGGCAACACTGGTAGTGACAAGAACACTTTCAACACTGGTAGTGACAAGAACACTGGCAACACTGGTAGTGACAAGAACACTGGCAACACTGGTAGTGACAAGAACACTTTCAACACTGGTAGTGACAAGAACACTGGCAACACTGGTGGTGACAAGAACACTGGCAACACTGGTGGTGACAAGAACACTGGCAACACTGGTGGTGACAAGAACACTGGCAACACTGGTGGTGACAAGAACACTGGCAACACTGGTGGTGACAAGAACACTGGCAACACTGGTGGTGACAAGAACACTGGCAACACTGGAGATGGTTTATCAAGTCACGTTTAGCTTCGTGTAGAGCTTTGTTTTGCTCTGCGTAGAGCTTTAAGTTATATTTCGCTCTGTGTAGAGGTTTAATAAGCTATGTTTCGCTCCTTGTAGAGTTTTTTTAAGCTACGTTTCGCTCTATGTAGAGTTTAAGTTATGATTCACTTTGTGTAGAGCTTTACCAAATCATAACATGATAAAGTCAATGGTGCAAATGACCCTTTTAGACACAGTGCTACCATATGATCGACAACATTTCGCTCACGCAGTGAGCTTTGTAATTAGAATATTAAGCTGCACAGAGAGCGAAACTTTGTCCATGTGCCTTTTCTTCACAACCGGGACATTGAAAAGACACTTCTCGTCCTCTAAAATTTCGAAACGTCTGCTCACTAACCCAAACACATTATTATTATTATTATTATTATTATTATTATTGCTATTATTATTAAATGGACACAAGTGCAACTAATGTGACATTAGTTGCACTTGTGTCCATTTACTTTACATATTGTCGGTAATTCTACCAACTTTATTACTATTATTATTATTATATTATTATTATGATTATTAATATTACTATTATATTATTACCAACTATCACAAGTAACGAAGCCAAGCATTTGAAGAGTGTCGTAGCACCAGATGCGGCTGCTGATCGCAAATGAGAGTGTAACATGTAACATATCAACGTAAAAACCTACAAGGAAGAACTTAGAAGTAAGAAAACAGTGAGTAGAAATAACATAATACTGGGCCTTCTGATTGCTGGATATGCCGCAAAGAAAAAATAAATACACGAGAAATTAATAAACTGAAAACGAAGCATCGCAAAAGGCAGAACGCATGAAGGCTGCCAAACAAATATTGTCACTGTTGAGGAACTAAGCCGTGAGAGGAGTCTTGGTTTGGCTGTCGGTGTCGTGATGCAGCGCTAATACGAAATACAAGGCTTGACAGAGGTACAAAAGGCATCTCTCTGTCCACAACTGGAATCTTCACAGACCAGCTTATCGACGAATGGTACCGTGGTGGGAAGCAGACACAAAAAGGTACGGTGGTCCGTGGTTAAAGATTGACTGGAGTATTGGCCAGAGGACATGATCCACTAACCCAGGAGGATTAGACTGTTGCATCCAGCAATCAAGAGAAGGCCTGCATGCTGGCAGCCCCTCTTGCTGCTTTACTGAAAGTCAAAGATCCCCCAAAATACAGCCTCTTGGCCAGCTGCAAGAACAATGTCCAAGTTGACGTCGGTACTGGGTAAGGCGAGTAGCTGCCAGGATGTAATAAAACAGGAGGCAGCGCACCTACTCCCTTAAACCAGTGGCCACAGGAAAGACTATGGAGGCAGGAGAGATCAGTCCAAGATTATTAGCTGGTTTTACAGAACAACTGGAATTACCTTCACAGCTATTAGTTTATTGAAAGAGAATAATATAGTCCCGTTTCACAGAAGGAAAAGGTGGGTGAGGAGCCAGCAAGCCCAGCCTATAGCGACTGATGACAGAGACTGACATATGTTGAGGCTATTCTCACGACTAATGACTGAATGCTTTAACAACCATTTGTGACTGCTATGCTGACAACCTGGTTTTAGAAAAGAACGCTCTGTGACTATCAGTTATTGAACTCCGCTTTCCCCTTCACTATGTAGTTATGATATGAACCTGTCCATTATGTGACACCAGTTACGATTCGAACCTCTTCATTATGTGGCACTAGTCATGGTTTGAAACTCTCCACTATGTGACACTAAATTCTTGGAGAACACAAAACTATGCTATTACAATACACAACGCTGACGCCTTCATCCCGCCGTGATACCAAGGTCATACACAATTACAATACGTACAATGTTGCCCCCGGTGTGTATACAATACGAAGAATATACCTCATACAGCAACGGCTTCAGCTCCTCCCTGAAGCCTGTATAAATGTTATATAATATTTCAGTACAGACTTACTAACGTAAGAGTGAAATTTACAGCCGGGCGCAAGATCCCTTCCAGGGAGGGAGGTGTCTTGATGCTGGCGATGGGTAATATTGTTGGTGGTGGGGTAATATTGTTGGTGATGGAGGTAATATTGTTAGTGATGCGGCTAATACTGCTGATAATAATAACAATAATAATAATAATAATGAAATAATAATAACAACAATAAACTTTAAGGTAATCTGAGAAAGGACGAAACAATTTCGAATAAAAGTTATAATAATTTTTGCTTCACACTGTATGTGTAACTTCTCTCAGAACTGATTATAACAAGAATAATTAATACACTGTCGATGACAACAATATTCATGACTACGATATTCATAACTACGATATTCATGACTACGATATTCATGACTACGATATTCATGACTACGATATTCATGACTAAGATATTCATGACTAAGATATTCATGACTAAGATATTCATGACTAAGATATTCATGACTAAGATATTCATGACTAAGATATTCATGACTACGATATTCATGACTACGATATTCATGACTACGATATTCATGACTAAGATATTCATGACTAAGATATTCATGACACGATATTCATGACTAAGATATTCATGACTAAGATATTCATGACTACGATAATCATGACTACGATATTCATGACT
>NC_091342.1:17397171-17512171 GCF_038502225.1 Cherax quadricarinatus
ATATTACCCCATCACCATCAATATTACCCCATCACCATCAATATTACCCCATCACCAACAATATTACCCCATCACCAACAATATTACCCCATCACCATCAATATTACCCCATCACCAACAATATTACCCCATCACCATCAATATTACCCCATCACCAACAATATTACCCCATCACCATCAATATTACCCCATCACCATCAATATTACCCCATCACCAACAATATTACCCCATCACCAACAATATTACCTCATCGTCAATGATATTTCCCCATCACCAACAATATTACTCCATCACCAACAGTATTACCTCATCACTAACAATATTACCCCATCACCATCAATATTACCTCATCACTAACAATATTACCCCATCACCAACAATATTACTCCATCACCAACAATATTATCTTATCACAACATAATTATTCCATCACCAACAATGTTACCCAATCACCAACAATATTATTCCATCACCGACAATATTACTCCAACACCAACAACATTACCCCAACACCAACAATATTACCCCATCACTAACAATATTACTCCAACAATATTACCCTCATCACCAACAATATTACCATATCACCAACAATATTACCTCATCACCAACAATATTACCATATCACCAACAATATTACCCTATCACCAACAATATTACTCCATCAACAATTATGGAAATATTCCCCCGTTGCTCCCTCGAGTTAAATCTTGTCATAGCACTGCTCCCAGAGTAATATTACTCCCGGAGTATTATTATCTGATCGTGTCTGTATGTCAGTAATCTTACCTGATGGGCGCATCAGGTAGATCATTTTAATATGTGGCTTAGTGGATGGATAGGTCACTGGGTAAATGGATAGATTAGTTGATGAATGGATCAGTGAACGGGTGGATCGTTGGATGGGTGGATCGTTGGATGGGTGGATCGTAGGATGAGTGGATCATAGGAAGGATGGATTATAAGATGCGTGGATCGTAGGATGGGTGGATCATAGGATGGGTGGATCATAGGATGGGTGGATCATAGGATGGGTGGATCATAGGATGGGTGGATCCGTGTGTGGAAACAATAGTATATGACTGGATTGGTGGACTGGACAGTTGAGTGGACTGATCCATGAATGGATAAGTGTACAGAGGGTTCAGTGGGAGGATGGGCAATTCAGTTAACTAGTTGAGTGAATCAGTGGATCGAGGGATAGTGGATAGATGGGATAGTGAATAAATGGATAATGAATAGACAGATAATGAATAAATGGATAGTGAATAGACAGATAATAAATAAATGGATAGTGAATAGACAGATAATGAATAAATGGATAGTGAATAGACAGATAATGAATAAATGGATTGTGAATACAGATAATGAATAAATAGTGAATAGATGAAGAAATGGATAGTGAACAGGTGGATGAAGTAACGACTGTCAACACTGTCTAGATGGGTGGGAGGTGACCTGACCTGACCTGACTTCTAGGCTGACTGGCTGCTTGACTGATTGACTTTCTCTTCAATTTACTGACAGCCTGGCTGCTCTACCAAGTGGCTGACTGACTGAATGACTGAGAGCTTGGCTGACTGATAACCCGACTGCCCTACTACGTGGCTGACTGACAGCCTGACTGCTCTACTAAGCGGCTGCCTGATTGCCCTATTAAGAGGCTGACTGATTGACTGACAGCCCTCCTAAGTGACTGACTGACTGCTCTACTAAGTGGCTGACTGACAGCCTGACTGCTCTACTAATTGGCTGACTGACAGCCTGGCTGACACATACACTAACCACACTAAAGGTCATCCTCAACACACACACACACACATACACACACACACACACACACACACACACACACACACACACACACACACACACACATACACACACACACACACACACACACACACACACACACACACACACACACACACATACATACACACACACATACACACACACACACACATACACACACACACACACACACACACACACACACACACACACACACACACACACACACACACACACACACACACACACACACACACACACACACACACACACACACACACACACACACACACACACACACACGGCCACCAGGCTACGAATCATCTCAATATGACTATATTCTCCCCACAAAACAATAACAATTCCTCCCATTGTGGCGTCCTGGTCAGGATTTAATGTAATCCACGACAGAGATGCGAAAGGGGGGGAGGGAAGGGGGATTACTCGACAGGATTACACCAGTCGCGACTCTAATATTAATGGATTTATGGGATTAAATGTTTTGTTTTTCAGCGTGGTAATCCCAGAGTCGTCTGCTATCAGAGGTCCCTAAATCCTTCTCGTTCTTGGTAATGGATTCCTGGGGAAGCGAGATTTATAATCCAAGAAGAAAACATTGGAAATGTGGAGACAAAAATGATGTGGTCATTTCAGTACTGGAAAAAAATCTTAGGTTTAAATTGTGTTTTGTTGTTCGTCTGTGAGTGTATGGTGGATGAGTGTGGTGGATGATTATGGTGGATGAGTGTGGTGGATGAGTGTGGTGGATGAGTGTGGTGGATGAGTATGGTTGATGAGTGTGGTGGATGAGTGTGGTGGATGAGTGTGGTGGATGAGTGTGGTGGATGAGTATGGTTGATGAGTGTGGTGGATGAGTGTGGTGGATGAGTGTGGTGGATGAGTGTGGTGGATGAGTGTGGTGGATGAGTATGGTGGATGATTATGGTGGATGAGTGTGGTGGATGAGTGTGGTGGATGAGTATGGTGGATGATTATGGTGGATGAGTGTGGTGGATGAGTGTGGTGGATGAGTGTGGTGCATGAGTGTGGTGGATGAGTGTGGTGGATGAGTGTGGTGGATGAGTGTGGATGAGTATGGTGGATGATTATGGTGGATGAGTGTGGTGGATGAGTGTGGTGGATGAGTATGGTGGATGAGTGTGGTGGATGAGTGTGGTGGATGAGTGTGGTGGATGAGTGTGGTGGATGAGTGTGGTGGATGAGTGTGGTGGATGAGTATGGTGGATGAGTGTGGTGGATGAGTGTGGTGGATGAGTGTGGTGGATGAGTATGGTGGATGAGTGTGGTGGATGAGTGTGGTGGATGAGTGTGGTGGATGAGTGTGGTGGATGAGTGTGGTGGATGAGTATGGTGGATGAGTGTGGTGGATGAGTGTGGTGGATGAGTGTGGTGGATGAGTATGGTGGATGAGTGTGGTGGATGAGTGTGGTGGATGAGTATGGTGGATGAGTGTGGTGGATGAGTGTGGTGGATGAGTGTGGTGGATGAGTGTGGTGGATGAGTATGGTGGATGAATGTGGTGGGTGAGTGTGGTGGATGAGTGTGGTGGATGAGTATGGTTGATGAGTGTGATGGATGAGTGTGGTGGATGAGTGTGGTGGATGAGTGTGGTGGATGAGTATGGTGGATGAGTGTGGTGGATGAGTGTGGTGGATGAGTGTGGTGGATGAGTGTGGTGGATGAGTATGGTGGATGAGTGTGGTGGATGAGTGTGGTGGATGAGTGTGGTGGATGAGTATGGTGGATGAGTGTGGTGGATGAGTATGGTGGATGAGTGTGGTGGATGAGTGGTGGATGAGTGTGGTGGATGAGTATGGTGGATGAGTATGGGGGATGAGTGTGGTGGATGAGTGTGGTGGATGAGTGTGGTGGATGTGTGGTGGATGAGTATGGTGGATGAGTATGGTGGATGAGTGTGGTGGATGAGTGTGGTGGATGAGTATGGTGGATGAGTATGGTGGATGAGTGTGGTGGATGAATATGGTGGATGAGTGTGGTGGATGAGTGTGGTGGATGAGTGTGGTGGATGAGTATGGTGGATGAGTGTGGTGGATGAGCGTGGTGGATGAGTGTGGTGGATGAGTGTGGTGGATGAGTATGGTGGATGAGTGTGGTGGATGAGTGTGGTGGATGAGTGTGGTGGATGAGTGTGGTGGATGAGTGTGGTGGATGAGTGTGGTGGATGATTATGGTGGATGATTATGGTGGATGAGTGTGGTGGATGAGTGTGGTGGATGAGTGTGGTGGATGAGTGTGGTGGATGAGTGTGGTGGATGATTATGGTGGATGAGTGTGGTGGATGAGTGTGGTGGATGAGTATGGTGGATGAGTGTGGTGGATGAGTGTGGTGGATGAGTGTGGTGGATGAGTGTGGTGGATGAGTGTGGTGGATGAGTATGGTGGATGAGTATGGTGGATGAGTGTGGTGGATGAGTGTGGTGGATGAGTGTGGTGGATGAGTGTGGTGGATGAGTGTGGTGGATGAGTATGGTGGATGAGTGCGGTGGATGAGTGTGGTGGATGAGTGTGGTGGATGAGTGTGGTGGATGAGTGTGGTGGATGAGTGTGGTGGATGAGTGTGGTGGATGTGTGTCTTGGATGAGTATGGTGGATGAGTGTGGTGGATGAGTGTGGTGGATGAGTGTGGTGGATGAGTATGGTGGATGAGTGTGGTGGATGAGTGTGGTGGATGAGTGTGGTGGATGAGTGTGGTGGATGAGTGTGGTGGATGAGTGTGGTGGATGAGTGTGGTGGATGAGTGAGTATAGTGACCTTGATGGTGTTATTACTGAAGATTCACGGGGAAGCGCTAAAACTAATGGGTCTATTCATCGCCTGAAGGATGGGGGGGGGATGGGTGGCACTCAGGCGTGTTCCAGCAGTATATCTTCAGTTCCTTGGATCAAGAGCCCTTCACTAGCATCAAGGAGCCTCTCTTGAATGGGTCAATGTATTGCAAATGTTATCCAGCATTATTATCCTTTTTTGTATTATTGTACATTATTATTCATTATACATTATCCTCTCTTGTATTACCCCACTTTATCATCATCTCGCTGTGTTATTTTTACGTTATTATGGTGTCGACTGACTGCTCTGAGGGGTAGAGCTTGGTAGAGCACCTTACAAAGCTCTAAGTGTCGTTGATTCTCCATTTGTCGCCTTCTGGTCAAGTTGCACCACTGGCGATGCTGTAGGCTCGACACTCCGTCAACTATCCGCGGTCTCAGCACCTGAGCAATCAGGCTGTTGGTGAGGTCAGGTTCTCACTGGTCTTTCCTCGTAGTTCTGGGGCCCCTCGCATGCCTCTCCCCCCCACCACCACCACCATCACGGTGTGCAGGAAAAGTCTTAACTTTACCAAGAGTATCTTTATGTGTTTGTTGCAGAGGGTTGCACACTGCTGCTGCATACGCAAGGACTCGCCTCACCTATAAGGCGTAGAGCGGTGGAAATTATCTCTGATTCGAGTTGCGCAGTCAGCTCTTACGTATGCGAGCCGTGGGTCACCCACCCATGACATCTACTTCATGGCTGCCTCCTAGCAAATGTTCACTGCTATGTCTGTTACTGTATCCTCTTGTTTTAGTCAGTGACACTGATTAGCATGAATACTTTCTATAAGACTGAACACCTGTCAAGACTGAGGGACTGAACACCTGTCAAGACTGAGGGACTGAACACCTGTCAAGACTGAGGGACTAAGCACATATCAAAACTGAGTAACTGAACACCTGTCAAGACTGAGGGATTGAGCACATATCAAAATTGAGGCACTGAACACCTGTCAAGACTGAGTACCTATCAAGACTGAGGGATTGAACACATATCAAGACTGAGTAACTGAATACGTCAAAATTACATCTCTACTTTACCCACTGTTTCCAGCACTAAAATCACCTCTGTATTCGACTGAAGAAGCCTGCTGTGCAGGCGAAACGTTGCGACAATAAAGGTGTTGCACATGTGTCTCAACTATCAGTATTGTATGTCATTATTATGAGGATACTGATTCCTCCAAGGTAATACCTTGTCTCCCACTCTTATTTTTCAGTCACTTTTTAAAGACTATCTACTTCACCACAGTCACCACTCAGACCTTCCCTACCACAGTCACCACTCAGATCTTCCCTACCACAGTCACCACTCAGACCTTCCCTACCACAGTCACCACTCAGACCTTCCCTTCCACAGTCACCACTCAGATCACTCTCACCACAGTCACCACTCAGACCACTCTCACCACAGTCACCACTCAGACCTCTCCCACCACAGTCACCACTCAGACCTCTCTCACCACAGTCACCACTCAGACCTCTCTCACCAGAGTCACCACTCAGACCTCTCTCACCAGAGTCACCACTCAGACCTCTCTCACCACAGTCACCACTCAGACCTCTCTCACTACAGTCACCACTCAGACCTCTCCCACCACAGTCACCACTCAGAGCTCTCTCACCACAGTCACCAATCAGACCTCTCTCACCACAGTCACCACTCAGATCTCTCTCACCACAGTCACCACTCAGACCTCTCCCACCACAGTCACCACTCAGACCTCTCTCACCAGAGTCACCACTCAGACCTCTCTCACCAGAGTCACCACTCAGACCTCTCTCACCAGAGTCACCACTCAGACCTCTCTCACCACAGTCACCACTCAGACCTCTCTCACCAGAGTCACCACTCAGACCTCTCTCACCAGAGTCACCACTCAGACCTCTCTCACCACAGTCACCACTCAGACCTCTCTCACCAGTCACCACTCAGACCTCTCCCACCACAGTCACCACTCAGAGCTCTCTCACCACAGTCACCACTCAGATCTCTCTCACCACAGTCACCACTCAGACCTCTCCCACCACAGTCACCACTCAGAGCTCTCTCACCACAGTCACCACTCAGATCTCTCTCACCACAGTCACCACTCAGACCTCTCTCACCACAGTCACCACTCAGACCTCTCCCACCACAGTCACCACTCAGACCTCTCTCACCACAGTCACCACTCAGAGCTCTCTCACCACAGTCACCACTCAGATCTCTCTCACCACAGTCACCACTCAGACCTCTCTCACCACAGTCACCACTCAGATCTCTCTCACCACAGTCACCACTCAGACCTCTCTCACCACAGTCACCACTCAGATCTCTCTCACCACAGTCACCACTCAGACCTCTCTCACCACAGTCACCACTCAGAGCTCTCTCACCACAGTCACCACTCAGACCTCTCTCACCACAGTCACCACTCAGACCTCTCTCACCACAGTCACCACTCAGAGCTCTCTCACCACAGTCACCACTCAGACCTCTCTCACCACAGTCACCACTCAGATCTCTCTCACCACAGTCACCACTCAGACCTCTCTCACCACAGTCACCACTCAGACCTCTCTCACCACAGTCACCACTCAGACCTCTCTCACCACAGTCACCACTCAGACCTCTCTCACCACAGTCACCACTCAGAGCTCTCTCACCACAGTCACCACTCAGACCTCTCTCACCACAGTCACCACTCAGATCTCTCTCACCACAGTCACCACTCAGACCTCTCTCACCACAGTCACCACTCAGATCTCTCTCACCACAGTCACCACTCAGACCTCTCCCACCACAGTCACCACTCAGAGCTCTCTCACCACAGTCACCACTCAGATCTCTCTCACCACAGTCACCACTCAGACCTCTCTCACCACAGTCACCACTCAGACCTCTCCCACCACAGTCACCACTCAGAGCTCTCTCACCACAGTCACCACTCAGAGCTCTCTCACCACAGTCACCACTCAGATCTCTCTCACCACAGTCACCACTCAGACCTCTCTCACCACAGTCACCACTCAGACCTCTCTCACCACAGTCACCACTCAGACCTCTCTCACCACAGTCACCACTCAGATCTCTCTCACCACAGTCACCACTCAGACCTCTCTCACCACAGTCACCACTCAGACCTCTCTCACCACAGTCACCACTCAGACCTCTCTCACCACAGTCACCACTCAGACCTCTCTCACCACAGTCACCACTCAGACCTCTCTCACCACAGTCACCACTCAGACCTCTCTCACCACAGTCACCACTCAGATCTCTCTCACCACAGTCACCACTCAGACCTCTCTCACCACAGTCACCACTCAGACCTCTCTCACCACAGTCACCACTCAGACCTCTCTCACCACAGTCACCACTCAGACCTCTCTCACCACAGTCACCACTCAGACCTCTCTCACCACAGTCACCACTCAGACCTCTCTCACCACAGTCACCACTCAGACCTCTCTCACCACAGTCACCACTCAGACCTCTCTCACCACAGTCACCACTCAGATCTCTCTCACCACAGTCACCACTCAGACCTCTCTCACCACAGTCACCACTCAGAGCTCTCTCACCACAGTCACCACTCAGACCTCTCTCACCACAGTCAACACTCAGACCTCTCTCACCACAGTCACCACTCAGAGCTCTCTCACCACAGTCACCACTCAGACCTCTCTCACCACAGTCACCACTCAGATCTCTCTCACCACAGTCACCACTCAGACCTCTCTCACCACAGTCACCACTCAGAGCTCTCTCACCACAGTCACCACTCAGACCTCTCTCACCACAGTCACCACTCAGAGCTCTCTCACCACAGTCACCACTCAGACCTCTCTCACCACAGTCACCACTCAGAGCTCTCTCACCACAGTCACCACTCAGACCTCTCTCACCACAGTCACCACTCAGACCTCTCTCACCACAGTCACCACTCAGATCTCTCTCACCACAGTCACCACCTCCATCAATTTATTCTGAAACAGGTAATCAATTATTCGAAAATGTTTCTAAGTATTTCATATTTTTTTTCGTTCACTTCCTGCTATCAGCGTCCAAGGCGGAGTTATCGTTCAGCGGAAGTTAGTCAGCAGACACCGAGCAGATGCTGCCTCAGCAGACACCGAGCAGATGCTGCCTCAGCAGACACCGAGCAGATGCTGCCTCAGCAGACTGTCGTGTTGGTGACACATCTATAAATTAGGTGCTGAATTGTTGAATAAAATGGCATGAGGTAGTGGAAAGGGAGGTAGAAAGAGGGAGGCAGGGAAAGGGAGACAGAAAGAAGGAAAAGGGGGGGGGGTAGGGAAAGGGAACCAGGTAAAGGGATAAAAAAATGGAACAAGGGACGATGTTTAATACAGAAACAAAGTGAATATACTTAAACATACAATGTTTACCATCAGATTATGTCGGGAATGGTTATGCAATGTTTAGGGTTGTAATTATTAAACAATATATTAATACCACCTAATAATAAGCAGGAGACGTGCTAAATGACTCAACAGATGAAATAATATCAAGGCTGGGGAAATGGGAATGAAATGAGAAATGGAGAATGAGTTATCCGTTGTTAAGAATCTTGAGGACCGCTAATAATAATAAATAGTAACTACTGATAATAACGATCATTATATTACCTATAATGATCATTATACTGCCTACAATAATGACAATTATACTGTCTACAATAATGATCATTATACTACTTACAATAATGATTATACTACCTACAATAATGATCATTATACTACCTATAATGATGACATTATACAACCTACAATAATATTACCTACAATATGGAAAAAATGAAAATCCACAGCCTAAATGTGTTTAGTTATAATCACAATAAACTATACAATTAACATCAGTTAACAAACACTTATCACTAAAGATATCCTTCCCATATAAATATAACTACCTAAACACTAATAATAACAAAACTCGTACGTAATAATCACAACTGTAATCTGTATGTATATTTACAAATTTATTGACACAAAAGACTAACATTATAACCCCGCCCCCTCTCTCTCTCTCTCTTACCATCCACCACTATAATCCTAACTTACCCATCTCTTAGCCTGCAGCTTCAGGAGTGTTCCAGCCTCTTTCATACATGTATACAGGCTTTTACCAGCCCCTAATGTACAAAAAATATTCTCACATCTCAATCTCAGAGAGATAACGGTGATAAACCAGAGTGAGATGTGCTGCATCCTCCGCCGACGGTGCCTTCACGAAAAATATTTATCTGGTATATGTTTATAACCGCCCACAAAACTAATACAAAAATTTATAACCTTAAACAGCTAGTTACGAGCTCTCTAACCACTGACAAAATGACATGGCTATTTTTTTAGCACCTTGAATATAAGTAAGTGTAATTTAAACTTGTAAGAATAATACAAACTAAATATTTTCGTCCCCCAAAAAGTTTATACTCAACATTACAAAATTTTGAATATATCTCTAACTCTACTTTACAGCCAATTAAATTTGATCGAAAATTATAATATGGTGATCAGAGAATTCTGTGAGTATACTGACAGTCTTCTAAAACAGGATACAATTCTCAAAAATTGAAAAAAGAAAAGAGTGCCAGTCTTCCCCTGATAAAGCTAACACAACCCTCCTTAAAACACAATAAACATCACAATTATGTTACTCTATAATCACTAATGTTGTCTTGCAACCTTCTCTGATCTTCGCAGAATAACCTAGCCAAAAATAATGTGATATTATAACTCCTACTTACGAAAATAATGAAAATTGTAAAATGTAAACAATGGAGCCACAAACACTAGGCAACCTTCCTGATAACAAAAACATTACATATTTCAGATGCTCTTAATAAACGAATATACCTGCTTAAATCCTAAATATTTTATTAACAATAACAAAATAAATATATCTTATCCTGTATACTCCTAAGCTATATTACAAGGAGGGAGGGAGGGAGGGAGGGAGGTAAATAAATGAAGGACAGGAGAAGGCTACGGAAAAGTGAGGATAAAAAGGAAGGATAGAAAAAGGATGAATCGAAGGAGAGAGGAAGTGAAGCAAAGAGGATGGGATAGAATTTAGGCTATAGTAAAGAAACTAGGAAGAATAGGAGAGGGAGTAAGCCAGGGAGAAATGGAAGGAAGTGAATAGGGTTGTGAGGGGGAGTTACCTCACCATTTTCCCTTTCTCCTCCTCCCTCCTCTCGCCTCTCTTCTCCCTCTCCTCTCTAACAAAGCCGCTCCTAAACATAACTCTTTCCTTTTAGTCTACCATAATTGGCATCTAGTTGGTGATCTGACTTGAGCGTCGCGTACACAACCTCGCGATCTGACTCACAAAATAAGTGTCACAAAGTATCTTACAAAACATCACGCAATACCCAGGGTCACTGTCTTCACTGCTGCTACCCTGTGATACCCAGGGTCACTGTCTTCACTGCTGCTACCCTGTGATACCCAGGGTCACTGTCTTCACTGCTGCTACCTTGTGATGTCCAGGGTCACTGTCTTTACTGCTGCTACCCTGTGATACCCAGGGTCAGTCTTCACTGTTGCTACCCTGTGATACCCAGGGTCACTGTCTTCACTGCTGCTACCCTGTGATACCCAGGGTCACTGTCTTCACTGCTGTTACCCTGTGATACTCAGGGTCACTGTCTTCACTGCTGCTACACTGTGATACCCAGGGTCACTGTCTTCACTGCTGTTACCCTGTGATACCCAGGGTCAATCTTCACTGTTGCTACTCTGTGATACCCAGGGTCACTGTCTTCACTGCTGTTACCCTGTGATACCCAGGGTCACTGTCTTCACTGCTGCTACCCTGTGATACCCAGGGTCAGTCTTCACTATTGCTACCCTGTGATACCCAGGGTCACTGTCTTCACTGCTGCTACCCTGTGATACCCAGGGTCACTGTCTTCACTGCTGTTACCCTGTGATACTCAGGGTCACTGTCTTCACTGCTGCTACACTGTGATACCCAGGGTCACTGTCTTCACTGCTGCTACCCTGTGATACCCAGGGTCAATCTTCACTGTTGCTACTCTGTGATACCCAGGGTCACTGTCTTCACTGCTGCTACCCTGTGATACCCAGGGTCACTGTCTTCACTGCTGCTACCCTGTGATACCCAGGGTCACTGTCTTCACTGCTGCTACCCTGTGATGTCCAGGGTCACTGTCTTCACTGCTGCTACCCTGTGATACCCAGGGTCACTGTCTTCACTGCTGCTACCCTGTGATACCCAGGGTCACTGTCTTCACTGCTGCTACCCTGTGATACCCAGGGTCACTGTCTTCACTGCTGCTACCCTGTGATACCCAGGGTCAGTCTTCACTGCTGCTACCCTGTGATACCCAGGGTCACTGTCTTCACTGCTGCTACCCTGTGATGCCCAGGGTCACTGTCTTCACTGCTGCTACCCTGTGATGCCCAGGGTCACTGTCTTCACTGCTGCTACCCTGTGATACCCAGGGTCACTGTCTTCACTGCAGCTACCCTGTGATACCAAGGGTCACTGTCTTCATTGCTGCTACCCTGTGATACCCAGGGTCACTGTCTTCATTGCTGCTACCCTGTGATACCCAGGGTCACTGTCTTCATTGCTGCTACCCTGTGATACCCAGGGTCACTGTCTTCACTGCTGCTACCCTGTGATACCCAGGGTCACTGTCTTCACTATTATCCTGTGATACCCAGGGTCACTGTCTTCACTGCTGCTACCCTGTGATAACCAGGGTCACTGTCTTCACTGCTGCTACCCTGTGATACCCAGGGTCACTGTCTTCACTATTATCCTGTGATACCCAGGGTCACTGTCTTCACTATTATCCTGTGATGCCCAGGGTCACTGTCTTCACTGCTGCCATTGTGTGATACCCAGAGCTAGAGCTCAACATTTAGGTATGAAGACAAGAGAAACAAGTTGCATAACAAAGCCTTACTAGGGCAACGTTTCGCTCTGTGAAGAGCTTTAAGTAACGAAGCTCGACAAAGAGCAAAACGTCGACCTAATGTTAGTGATGTCCGAAGTATCTAGAATCATGTGAGCGAAACTTTAAATGTCTGTTATCACGCAAGTCCTAAACTATCTATAATTATGAGAGTACTAAACTATATATAATTATGAGAGTCCTAAACTATATATAATTATGAGAGTCCTAAACTATCTATAATTATGAGAGTCCTAAACTATCTATAATTATGAGAGTCCTAAACTATCTATAATTATGAGAGTCCTAAACTATCTATAATTATGAGAGTCCTAAACTATCTATAATTATGAGAGTCCTAAACTATCTATAATTATGAGAGTCCTAAACTATCTATAATTATGAGAGTCCTAAACTATCTATAATTATGAGAGTCCTAAACTATCTATAATTATGAGAGTCCTAAACTATCTATAATTATGAGAGTCCTAAACTATCTATAATTATGAGAGTCCTAAACTATCTATAATTATGAGAGTCCTAAACTATCTATAATTATGAGAGTCCTAAACTATCTATAATTATGAGAGTCCTAAACTATCTATAATTATGAGAGTCCTAAACTATCTATAATTATGAGAGTCCTAAACTATCTATAATTATGAGAGTCCTAAACTATCTATAATTATGAGAGTCCTAAACTATCTATAATTATGAGAGTCCTAAACTATCTATAATTATGAGAGTCCTAAACTATCTATAATTATGAGAGTCCTAAACTATCTATAATTATGAGAGTCCTAAACTATCTATAATTATGAGAGTCCTAAACTATCTATAATTATGAGAGTCCTAAACTATCTATAATTATGAGAGTCCTAAACTATCTATAATTATGAGAGTCCTAAACTACCTATAATTATGAGAGTCCTAAACTATCTATAATTATGAGAGTCCTAAACTATCTATAATTATGAGAGTCCTAAACTATCTATAATTATGAGAGTCCTAAACTATCTATAATTATGAGAGTCCTAAACTATCTATAATTATGAGAGTCCTAAACTATCTATAATTATGAGAGTCCTAAACTATCTATAATTATGAGAGTCCTAAACTATCTATAATTATGAGAGTCCTAAACTATCTATAATTATGAGAGTCCTAAACTATCTATAATTATGAGAGTCCTAAACTATCTATAATTATGAGAGTCCTAAACTATCTATAATTATGAGAGTCCTAAACTATCTATAATTATGAGAGTCCTAAACTATCTATAATTATGAGAGTCCTAAACTATCTATAATTATGAGAGTCCTAAACTATCTATAATTATGAGAGTCCTAAACTATCTATAATTATGAGAGTCCTAAACTATCTATAATTATGAGAGTCCTAAACTATCTATAATTATGAAAGTCCTGAAAGTCCTAAACTATCTATAATTAGAGTCCTAAACTATCTATAATTATGAGAGTCCTAAACTATCTATAATTATGAGAGTCCTAAACTATCTATAATTATGAAAGTCCTAAACTATCTATAATTATGAAAGTCCTAAACTATCTATAATTATGAGAGTCCTAAACTATCTATAATTATGAGAGTCCTAAACTATCTATAATTATGAGAGTCCTAAACTATCTATAATTATGAAAGTCCTAAACTATCTATAATTATGAGAGTCCTAAACTATCTATAATTATGAGAGTCCTAAACTATCTATAATTATGAGAGTCCTAAACTATCTATAATTATGAGAGTCCTAAACTATCTATAATTATGAGAGTCCTAAACTATCTATAATTATGAGAGTCCTAAACTATCTATAATTATGAGAGTCCTAAACTATCTATAATTATGAGAGTCCTAAACTATCTATAATTATGAGAGTCCTAAACTATCTATAATTATGAGAGTCCTAAACTATCTATAATTATGAGAGTCCTAAACTATCTATAATTATGAGAGTCCTAAACTATCTATAATTATGAGAGTCCTAAAGTATCTTTAATCATGCGAGTCTAAAGCACAAGACAAGTGCACAAGACAAGTGCACAAGACAAGTGCACAAGGCAAGTGCACAAGACAAGTGCACAAGGCAAGTGCACAAGACAAGTACACAAGACAAGTGCACAAGACAAGTGCACAAGACAAGTGCACAAGGCAAGTGCACAAGGCAAGTGCACAAGACAAAGGCACAAGGCAAGTGCACAAGACAAGTGCACAAGACAAGTGCACAAGGCAAGTGCACAAGACAAAGGCACAAGGCAAGTGCACAAGACAAGTACACAAGACAAGTACACAAGACAAGTGCACAAGACAAGTGCACAAGGCAAGTGCACAAGACAAGGGCACAAGACAAGTGCACAAGACAAGTACACAAGACAAGTACACAAGACAAGTGCACAAGACAAGTGCACAAGACAAGTGCACAAGGCAAGTGCACAAGACAAGTGCACAAGACAAGTACACAAGACAAGTACACAAGACAAGTGCACAAGACAAGAACACAAGACAAGTGCACAAGGCAAGTGCACAAGGCAAGGACACAAGACAAGTGCACAAGACAAGTACACAAGACAAGTACACAAGACAAGTGCACAAGACAAGTGCACAAGACAAGTGCACAAGACAAGTACACAAGACAAGTGCACAAGACAAGTGCACAAGACAAGTACACAAGACAAGTACACAAGACAAGTGCACAAGACAAGTGCACAAGACAAGTGCACAAGGCAAGTGCACAAGACAAGTGCACAAGACAAGTGCACAAGACAAGTACACAAGACAAGTGCACAAGACAAGTACACAAGACAAGTGCACAAGACAAGTGCACAAGACAAGTGCACAAGGCAAGTGCACAAGACAAGTGCACAAGACAAGTGCACAAGACAAGTGCACAAGACAAGTGCACAAGGCAAGTGCACAAGACAAGTGCACAAGACAAGTGCACAAGACAAGTGCACAAGGCAAGTGCACAAGACAAGTGCACAAGGCAAGTGCACAAGACAAGTGCACAAGACAAGGGCACAAGACAAGTGCACAAGACAAGTGCACAAGACAAGGGCACAAGACAAGTGCACAAGACAAGTGCACAAGGCAAGTGCACAAGACAAGTGCACAAGACAAGGGCACAAGACAAGTGCACAAGACAAGTGCACAAGACAAGGGCACAAGAAAAGTGCACAAGACAAGTGCACAAGACAAGTGCACAAGGCAAGGACACAAGACAAGTGCACAAGACAAGAACACAAGACAAGTGCACAAGGCAAGGGCACAAGACAAGTGCACAAGACAAGTGCACAAGGCAAGGACACAAGACAAGTGCACAAGACAAGGGCACAAGACAAGTGCACAAGACAAGGGCACAAGACAAGTGCACAAGACAAGTGCACAAGGCAAGGACACAAGACAAGTGCACAAGACAAGAGCACAAGACAAGTGCACAAGACAAGTGCACAAGACAAGGGCACAAGACAAGTGCACAAGACAAGAACACAAGACAAGTGCACAAGACAAGGGCACAAGACAAGGGCACAAGACAAGTGCACAAGACAAGTGCACAAGACAAGAACACAAGACAAGGGCACAAGACAAGGGCACAAGACAAGGGCACAAGACAAGTGCACAAGACAAGGGCACAAGACAAGTGCACAAGACAAGGGCACAAGACAAGAGCACAAGACAAGTGCACAAGACAAGTGCACAAGACAAGGGCACAAGACAAGTGCACAAGACAAGAACACAAGACAGGTGCACAAGACAAGTGCACAAGGCAAGGACACAAGACAAGTGCACAAGACAAGGGCACAAGACAAGTGCACAAGACAAGTGCACAAGGAAAGGGCACAAGACAAGGGCACAAGACAAGTGCACAAGGCAAGGACACAAGACAAGTGCACAAGACAAGAACACAAGACAAGTGCACAAGACAAGTGCACAAGACAAGTGCACAAGACAAGTACACAAGACAAGTACACAAGGCAAGGGCACAAGACAAGTGCACAAGACAAGAACACAAGACAAGTGCACAAGACAAGAACACAAGACAAGTGCACAAGACAAGTGCACAAGACAAGTGCACAAGACAAGTACACAAGACAAGTACACAAGACAAGTGCACAAGACAAGTGCACAAGGCAAGGGCACAAGACAAGGGCACAAGACAAGTGCACAAGGCAAGGACACAAGACAAGTGCACAAGACAAGAGCACAAGACAAGTGCACAAGACAAGTGCACAAGACAAGTGCACAAGACAAGTACACAAGACAAGTACACAAGACAAGAGCACAAGACAAGAACACAAGACAAGTGCACAAGACAAGTGCACAAGGCAAGGACACAAGACAAGAGCACAAGACAAGTGCACAAGACAAGTGCACAAGACAAGTGTACAAGACAAGTGCACAAGACAAGAGCACAAGACAAGTGCACAAGACAAGAGCACAAGACAAGTGCGCAAGACAAGTGCACAAGACAAGTGCAGAAGACAAGAGCGCAAGACAAGTGCACAAGACAAGAGCACAAGACAAGAGCACAAGACAAGTGCACAAGACAAGTGCACAAGACAAGTGCACAAGGCAAGAGCACAAGACAAGAGCACAAGACAAGTGCGCAAGACAAGTGCACAAGACAAGTGCACAAGACAAGTGCACAAGACAAGGATGCACAAGTGCACAAGACAAGGATGGGAACACGTGCTCACTCACAACTAGGTCTCGACAACTCGTTTTTTAAAACTTATTTCCTGCAGTTCGGGCGAAACGTTTCTTTATATTCTGCTCTTATATTGTGGTGTTGATGAGGTCGCTGTCTCGACGCCACCAGATTGTAAGTACCACTGAGTTCAATTAAACCCATAAATACAACGACCTTAAATATGAGGTAATTAGGCATGCGATAATGACCCTTATTGGTCGAGTGGAAGCTGTAATGAGGAGGATTCATCACTGGAAAACAGAGGGCTTCACGGGGCAACAGAGGGCTTCACGGGGCAACAGAGGGCTTCACGGGGCAACAGAGGGCTTCACGGGGCAACAGAGGGCTTCACGGGGCAACAGAGGGCTTCACGGGACAACAGAGGGCTTCACGGAGGAATAGAGGGCTTCCAGGATTTATTCCAGGTTCTTACACTCATGGGGAAGAGGGCTAAACCAGTAGGGGGTCAAACAGAGTGTTGGGGAGCGGGAGGCAATCGTTCCAGAGGATGGAGCTGAACACTTCTCCAGGCTGAGGGACTGACCACCTCAAATGCTTCTTCTCCAAAGGCTGATGGACTGATTACATCAATATTATTTTATTACTACTGCTCCCTGTATATTTGACTGAAGAAGCCTACTGTGTAGGCGAAACGTTCCTTCACTAAACATTCCCAACTGTTGAACATGTGTCTTAACTGGTATAAACCTTGGTAATATATACCAACAAATTGGTTTAGAAAGACAGGCAAGCAAACACTAGGACATATTTATCAGAAAACGTTTCGGTCTTGGAACCTGATCACCTCAAACACACACAGGTTAAAAGAGAGTATTACACTCATCCTTACCTCCATCCACTCATCCACAGCCTATCCTTACCCTTTCTCACTCCCTTCATCCTTCTCATTCTCTCTCCCCTTCATCCTTCTTGCCCTCTCTCACTCCCTCCCTCCCTTCTCATCCTCTCTCCTTCTGTCATTCACCCCTCCCTTCATCCTTCTCACCCTCTCTCCCTTCATCCTTCCCATCCTCCCTCATTCACTCCCTCCATCATTCAATCCCTCCCTTCATCCATCCATCAGTTGATAATCTACCCACATCTTCACACTGACGTTCCCTTGACAAACAGAGAGTTCAGTCTGAACACATTACACACATAGACACAATTGACACACTGGTAATTGAGAGCGTGGGTGAACAAGATGTTATCTTGGCTGACTCTAACAAGCGCGCACACACACACACACACACACACACACACACACACACACACACACACACACACACACACACACACACACACACACACACACACACACACACCAACCAATGATAACAAAAACTCTCAACATAAATTTCTCAATTGCAGAGTGGAGGAAATAAGATAAGAATCACACATCAGTCACCCTCCCAGAATCACCACGTCACCCCCGTCCCATTTTCTGTCGTCAAGTCCGTATATTCTCGGAGGTCCTCGTTATTATGGTCACTTAACCTGACCTGACTAGCCTGGTCTATTTTAACGACTCAGGTCGTCACACTTAGTGCGTCTCAAAGATGATGTTAATCAATACGTCTACTTTCACACGTTTTATCTATGAGCTAACATTTAAAGTACTGGGAATGTTTAAAGTCTTTAATATGTACTCGCTGGAGCAGAGAAGAGAAAGAGAGAGAGAGAGAGAGAGAGAGAGAGAGAGAGAGAGAGAGAGAGAGAGAGAGAGAGAGAGAGAGAGAGAGAGAGAGAGAGAGAGAGTTGTAATAATTTTGGCAGAATTACCGACAGTAACGTGGAAACACAGTAACGTGGAAACACAGTAACGTGGAAACACAGTAACGTGGAAACACAGTAACGTGGAAACACAGTAACGTGGAAACACAGTAATGTGGAAACACAGTAACGTGGAAACACAGTAATGTAGAAACACAGTAACGTGGAAACACAGTAATGTGGAAACACTGATGTGGAGCACGTGGCATGGAGCACGGTGGACGTAGGGGACGCGTGATGGTAGAGCACGGAGTGAATGGCAGACACGGTGATGTAGACACGGTGGCGTGGAGCACCGTGATGTGGGGAGCGCATGTGTAGCACGTGTGTAGAGCACGGTGATGTGGAGCGCAGTGTGGACGCAGTGATATTGAGCACGGTAATGTGGAGCGCAGTAATGTGGCACGGTGGCAGTGGAGCGGTGGCGTGCGCAGGTGATGTAGAGCGCAGTGATGTGGAGCACAAGGTAAGGCGTTGAGCGCAGGTGCGTGAGGCACGGTGACGTGAGCACGGTGATGTAGAGCACGTGATGTGGAGCGCATGATGTGAGCACGGTAACGGTGGAGCACGGTGTGTAGAGCACAGTGATGTAGACACGGTTATGTGTGCAGTGATGAGGCGCAGTGGCGATGGACACGGTGAATGTGGAACACAGTGGACGTGAGCACGGTGACGTAGACACGGTGAATGTGAGCACGAGTAATGTGGAGCACAGTAACATTGGAGCACGGTGAATGTAGAAACGCAGTGGCGTAGAGCACGTATGAGAGCATTGTGTGAGCACAGTGATGTGGAGCAGGTGACATTGGACGCGGTGGCGGTGGAGCGCGGTGGCGTGAGCACGTGATGGGGAAAGCCGGTATGTAGACGCGGTGATGTGGAGCGCGGTGGCGTGAGAGCACGTGATGGAGGAACGCAGTGATGTGGAGCACGGTGGCGTGGAGCACGTGTGTGGACGCAGTAACATGGAGCACGGTGGAACGTGAGAGCACGGTGGCATTGGAGCACGGTGGCGTAGAGCTGCAGTGATGTGGGAGCATGGAGAGTGATGCAGAGCACGGTGGCATTGGAGCACGGTGATGTAGAGCGCAGTGGCGTTGGAGCACGGTGATGTGGAGCACGGATGGACGCGTGATCGGAGCGCAGTGTGGGCGGTGGCGTGAGCGCGGTGGCGTGGAGCACGGTGACGTAGAGAGCACGGTGACATTGGAGCGCGTGATGGTAGAGCGCAGTGGCGTGGAGCGCAGTGTGCAGGCGCGGTGCAGGTGTGGAGCGCGGTGGCGGTGGAGCACGGTGACGGTGGAGCACGGTGGCATGGAGCGCGGTGGCATTGGAGCGCGTGGCGTGGAGCAGCAGTGGCATTGGAGCGCAGTGGCGGTGGAGCGCAGTGGCGTGGAACACGTGGCATTGGAGCACGGTGGCGTGGAGCAGTGGCGTGAGCGCAGTGGACGATGGAGCGCAGTGGCGTGGAGCGCGGTGCGTTGGAGCACGGTGGCGTTGGAGCGCAGGTGAACGTAGAAACGCAGTGATGTTGGAGCATGGTGATGTGACGCGGTGGCATTGGAGCACGTGAATGTTGGAGCAGTGGCGTGGAGCACGGTGGCGTAGAGCACGGTAACGTGGAGCACGGTGGAACGTAGAGCACGTGATGTAGAACGCAGTGGCATTGGAGGAAGCACGGTGATGTGAGCACGGTAACGTAGAAGCGCGTGATGTGGAGCGCAGTAACGTAGAGCACGGTGACGTGGAGCACGGTGGCGTGGAGCACGGTGGAACGTAGAGCACGTGGCATGGAGCACGGTAGGCGTGAAACGCAGTGGCATTGGAGCACGGTGGTATGGAGCATGTGATGTGGAAGCACGGTAACGTGGAGCACGGTAACGTGGACACAGGTAACGTAGAAACACAGTGGAACATGGAGCACAGTGGACGTGAAAGCACGTGAACGTGGAGCACGGTGAATGTGGACGCAGTGGACGTGGAGCACGGTAACGTGGGAGCACGGTGATGTGGAAGCACGGTAACGTGGAGCACAGTGGCGTGGAGCGCAGTGGCGTGGACGCATGATGTGGAGCAGGTGGCAGTGGAGCACGGTGGACGTAGAAACACGGTGGCATGGAGCACGTGATGGCGGAGCGCAGTGACGATTGGAGCACGGTGGCGTGAAACACGGTGAATGTGGAGCGCGGTGGCATTGGAGCACGGTGGACGTGGAGCACAGTGGCGTGGAGCACGGTAACGTGAGCGCAGGTGATGTGGAGCACGGTGAACGTGGAGCACGGTGGCGTGGAAGCAGTAACGTGAAACACAGTGATGTGAAACGCAGTGGCATTGGAGCACGGTGGCGTGACACGGTATGTGGAACACGGTAACGATGGACACAGAGCATTGGAGCAGGTGGCGGTGGAAGAGGACGTCATTGGAGGACGTGGCATTGGAGCACGGTATGTGGAGCGCAGTAACGTGACGCAGTGATGTGGAACGCAGTGACGTGGAAACACGGTGCATGGAGCACGGTAACGTGGAGCACAGTGGCATTGGAGCGCAGTGATGTGACACGGTGGCGTGGAGCAGTGGCGGTGGGCGAAGCAGTGGAGCACGGTAACGTGGAACGCGTATGTGGAGCGCAGTGAATGTGGAAAGCACGTAACAGTGGAGCGCAGGTGCATGGAGACACGGTGGTGGAAACACAGTAACGTGGAAACACAGAAACGTGGAAACACAGTAACGTGGAAAGACAGTAACGTGGAAAGACAGTAACGTGGAAACACAGTAATGTGGAAACACAGTAACGTAGAAACACAGTAATGTGGAAACACAGTAACGTGGAAACACAGTAACGTGGAAACACAGTAACGTGGAAACACAGTAACGTGGAAACACAGTAATGTGGAAACACAGTAACGTGGAAACACAGTAACGTGGAAACACAGTAATGTGGAAACACAGTAACGTGGAAACACAGTAATGTGGAAACACAGTAATGTAGAAACACAGTAACGTGGAAACACAGTAACGTGGAAACACAGTAACGTAGAAACACAGTAACGTGGAAACACAGTAACGTAGAAACACAGTAACGTGGAAACACAGTAATGTGGAAACACAGTAACGTGGAAACACAGTAACGTAGAAACACAGTAATGTGGAAACACAGTAACGTGGAAACACAGTAACGTGGAAACACAGTAACGTAGAAACACAGTAATGTGGAAACACAGTAACGTGGAAACACAGTAACGTGGAAACACAGTAACGTGGAAACACAGTAACGTAGAAACACAGTAATGTGGAAACACAGTAACGTGGAAACACAGTAACGTGGAAACACAGTAACGTGGAAACACAGTAACGTAGAAACACAGTAATGTAGAAACACAGTAATGTGGAAACACAGTAATGTGGAAACACAGTAACGTGGAAACACAGTAACGTAGAAACACAGTAATGTAGAAACACAGTAATGTAGAAACACAGTAATGTGGAAACACAGTAACGGTTTCATAATAAAGATACCTAACTGTTGCATATGTGTCTTTCCTAACATACTACTATCTAAAAAGCCGCTTGTTATGCAGAGCATTTCGGGCAAATTAGGTCAGTTTTGTTCCAGGATGCGACCCACACCAGTACACTAAAACCCAGGTACCTATTTTACTGCTAGGTGAACAGGGACGGCAGGTATTGTGAGGATACACGTCCTAATGTACTGAGGTGTGTATTTCTTTCTCATTGTATATACCGAGAAGGGTTCCTGAGTTCCTGATTTAGGGTTCTCCGGTGAACAGGTGTACACTGGTGGTGTACACGTGTGCACTGGTGGTGTACAGGTGTACACTGGTGGTGTACAGGTGTGCACTGGTGGTGTACAGGTGTACACTGGTGTAAAAGTGTACACTGGTGATGTACAGGTGTACTATGGTGTACAGGTGTACACTGGTGGTATACAGGTGTACAATGATTTTAAACGCTAAACCCACGTGGATCGCGAAGCTCAAGACGTGGTGCAGGATCGAGCCTCCGTCTGGTGAGTGTCTCGCTCACCAGGCTACAAGCAGTGTGTCTCGCTCACCAGCTACAAGCAGTGTGTCTCGCTCACCAGGCTACAAACAGTGTGTCTCGCTCACCAGGCCACAAGCAGTGTGTCTCGCTCACCAGCTACAAGCAGTGTGTCTCGCTCACCAGCTACAAGCAGTGTGTCTCGCTCACCAGCTACAAGCAGTGTGTCTCGCTCACCAGCTACAAGCAGTGTGTCTCGCTCACCAGGCTACAAGCAGTGTGTCTCGCTCACCAGGCCACAAGCAGTGTGTCTCGCTCACCAGGCCACAAGCAGCGTGTGTCGCTCACCAGCTACAAGCAGTGTGTCTCGCTCACCAGGCCACAAGCAGCGTGTGTCGCTCACCAGCTACAAGCAGTGTGTCTCGCTCACCAGGCCACAAGCAGCGTGTGTCGCTCACCAGCTACAAGCAATGTGTCTCGCTCACCAGGCTACAAGCAGCGTGTGTCGCTCACCAGGCTACAAGCAGTGTGTCTCGCTCACCAGGCTACAAGCAGTGTGTCGCTCGCTCAGTGTGTGTCGCTCACCAGCTACAAGCAGCGTGTGTCGCTCACCAGCTACAAGCAGTGTGTCTCGCTCACCAGGCCACAAGCAGCGTGTGTCGCTCACCAGCTACAAGCAGCGTGTGTCGCTCACCAGCTACAAGCAGCGTGTCTCGCTCACCAGCTACAAGCAGCGTGTGCCGCTCACCAGGCCACAAGCAGTGTGTCTCGCTCACCAGGCCACAAGCAGTGTCTCGCTCACCAGGCTACAAGCAGCTCACCAGGCTACAAGCAGTGTGTCTCGCTCACCAGGCTACAAGCAGTGTGTCTCGCTCACCAGGCTACAAGCAGTGTGTCTCGCTCACCAGGCTACAAGCAGTGTGTCTCGCTCACCAGGCTACAAGCAGTGTGTCTCGCTCACCAGGCTACAAGCAGTGTGTGTCGCTCACCAGGCTACAAGCAGTGTGTCTCGCTCACCAGGCTACAAGCAGTGTGTCTCGCTCACCAGGCTACAAGCAGTGTGTGTCGCTCACCAGGCTACAAGCAGTGTGTCTCGCTCACCAGGCTACAAGCAGTGTGTGTCGCTCACCAGGCTACAAGCAGTGTGTGTCGCTCACCAGGCTACAAGCAGTGTGTCTCGCTCACCAGGCTACAAGCAGTGTGTCTCGCTCACCAGGCTACAAGCAGTGTGTCTCGCTCACCAGGCTACAAGCAGTGTGTGTCGCTCACCAGGCTACAAGCAGTGTGTCTCGCTCACCAGGCTACAAGCAGTGTGTGTCGCTCACCAGGCTACAAGCAGTGTGTCTCGCTCACCAGGCTACAAGCAGTGTGTCTCGCTCACCAGGCTACAAGCAGTGTGTCTCGCTCACCAGGCTACAAGCAGTGTGTCTCGCTCACCAGGCTACAAGCAGTGTGTCTCGCTCACCAGGCTACAAGCAGTGTGTCTCGCTCACCAGGCTACAAGCAGTGTGTCTCGCTCACCAGGCTACAAGCAGTGTCTCGCTCACCAGGCTACAAGCAGTGTGTCTCGCTCACCAGGCTACAAGCAGTGTGTCTCGCTCACCAGGCTACAAGCAGTGTGTCTCGCTCACCAGGCTACAAGCAGTGTGTCTCGCTCACCAGGCTACAAGCAGTGTGTCTCGCTCACCAGGCTACAAGCAGTGTGTCTCGCTCACCAGGCTACAAGCAGTGTGTCTCGCTCACCAGGCTACAAGCAGTGTGTCTCGCTCACCAGGCTACAAGCAGTGTGTCTCGCTCACCAGGCTACAAGCAGTGTGTCTCGCTCACCAGGCTACAAGCAGTGTGTCTCGCTCACCAGGCTACAAGCAGTGTGTCTCGCTCACCAGGCTACAAGCAGTGTGTCTCGCTCACCAGGCTACAAGCAGTGTGTCTCGCTCACCAGGCTACAAGCAGTGTGTCTCGCTCACCAGGCTACAAGCAGTGTGTCTCGCTCACCAGGCTACAAGCAGTGTGTCTCGCTCACCAGCTACAAGCAGTGTGTCTCGCTCACCAGGCTACAAGCAGTGTGTGTCGCTCACCAGGCTACAAGCAGTGTGTCTCGCTCACCAGGCTACAAGCAGTGTGTCTCGCTCACCAGGCTACAAGCAGTGTGTCTCGCTCACCAGGCTACAAGCAGTGTGTCTCGCTCACCAGGCTACAAGCAGTGTGTCTCGCTCACCAGGCTACAAGCAGTGTGTCTCGCTCACCAGGCTACAAGCAGTGTGTCTCGCTCACCAGGCTACAAGCAGTGTGTCTCGCTCACCAGGCTACAAGCAGTGTGTGTCGCTCACCAGCTACAAGCAGTGTGTCTCGCTCACCAGGCTACAAGCAGTGTGTCTCGCTCACCAGGCTACAAGCAGTGTGTCTCGCTCACCAGCTACAAGCAGTGTGTCTCGCTCACCAGGCTACAAGCAGTGTGTCTCGCTCACCAGGCTACAAGCAGTGTGTGTCGCTCACCAGCTACAAGCAGTGTGTGTCGCTCACCAGGCTACAAGCAGTGTGTCTCGCTCACCAGCTACAAGCAGTGTGTCTCGCTCACCAGCTACAAGCAGTGTGTCTCGCTCACCAGCTACAAGCAGTGTGTCTCGCTCACCAGCTACAAGCAGTGTGTCTCGCTCACCAGGCTACAAGCAGTGTGTGTCGCTCACCAGGCTCACAAGCAGTGTGTGTCGCTCACCAGGCTACAAGCAGTGTGTCTCGCTCACCAGGCTACAAGCAGTGTGTCTCGCTCACCAGGCTACAAGCAGTGTGTCTCGCTCACCAGGCTACAAGCAGTGTGTGTCGCTCACCAGGCTACAAGCAGTGTGTCTCGCTCACCAGGCTACAAGCAGTGTGTCTCGCTCACCAGGCTACAAGCAGTGTCTCGCTCACCAGGCTACAAGCAGTGTCTCGCTCACCAGGCTACAAGCAGTGTCTCGCTCACCAGGCTACAAGCAGTGTCTCGCTCACCAGGCTACAAGCAGTGTGTCTCGCTCACCAGGCTACAAGCAGTGTGTCTCGCTCACCAGGCTACAAGCAGTGTGTCTCGCTCACCAGGCTACAAGCAGTGTGTCTCGCTCACCAGGCTACAAGCAGTGTGTCTCGCTCACCAGGCTACAAGCAGTGTGTGTCGCTCACCAGGCTACAAGCAGTGTGTCTCGCTCACCAGGCTACAAGCAGTGTGTCTCGCTCACCAGGCTACAAGCAATGTGTTTCGCTCACCAGGCTACAAGCAGTGTGTGTCGCTCACCAGGCTACAAGCAGTGTGTGTCGCTCACCAGGCTACAAGCAGTGTGTCTCGCTCACCAGGCTACAAGCAGTGTGTGTCGCTCACCAGGCTACAAGCAGTGTGTCTCGCTCACCAGGCTACAAGCAGTGTGTGTCGCTCACCAGGCTACAAGCAGTGTGTCTCGCTCACCAGGCTACAAGCAGTGTGTGTCGCTCACCAGGCTACAAGCAGTGTGTGTCGCTCACCAGGCTACAAGCAGTGTGTGTCGCTCACCAGGCTACAAGCAGTGTGTCTCGCTCACCAGGCTACAAGCAGTGTGTGTCGCTCACCAGGCTACAAGCAGTGTGTCTCGCTCACCAGGCTACAAGCAGTGTGTGTCGCTCACCAGGCTACAAGCAGTGTGTCTCGCTCACCAGGCTACAAGCAGTGTGTGTCGCTCACCAGGCTACAAGCAGTGTGTCTCGCTCACCAGGCTACAAGCAGTGTGTGTCGCTCACCAGGCTACAAGCAGTGTGTGTCGCTCACCAGGCTACAAGCAGTGTGTCTCGCTCACCAGGCTACAAGCAGTGTGTCTCGCTCACCAGGCTACAAGCAGTGTGTCTCGCTCACCAGGCTACAAGCAGTGTGTCTCGCTCACCAGGCTACAAGCAGTGTGTCTCGCTCACCAGGCTACAAGCAGTGTGTGTCGCTCACCAGGCTACAAGCAGTGTGTCTCGCTCACCAGGCTACAAGCAGTGTGTCTCGCTCACCAGGCTACAAGCAGTGTGTCTCGCTCACCAGGCTACAAGCAGTGTGTCTCGCTCACCAGGCTACAAGCAGTGTGTCTCGCTCACCAGGCTACAAGCAGTGTGTGTCGCTCACCAGGCTACAAGCAGTGTGTCTCGCTCACCAGGCTACAAGCAGTGTGTGTCGCTCACCAGGCTACAAGCAGTGTGTGTCGCTCACCAGGCTACAAGCAGTGTGTCTCGCTCACCAGGCTACAAGCAGTGTGTGTCGCTCACCAGGCTACAAGCAGTGTGTCTCGCTCACCAGGCTACAAGCAGTGTGTGTCGCTCACCAGGCTACAAGCAGTGTGTCTCGCTCACCAGGCTACAAGCAGTGTGTGTCGCTCACCAGGCTACAAGCAGTGTGTCTCGCTCACTAGGCTACAAGCAGTGTGTCTCGCTCACCAGGCTACAAGCAGTGTGTCTCGCTCACCAGGCTACAAGCAGTGTGTCTCGCTCACCAGGCCACAAGCAGTGTGTCTCGCTCACCAGGCTACAAGCAGTGTGTCTCGCTCACCAGCTACAAGCAGTGTGTCTCGCTCACCAGCTACAAGCAGTGTGTCTCGCTCACCAGGCTACAAGCAGTGTGTCTCGCTCACCAGGCTACAAGCAGTGTGTCTCGCTCACCAGGCCACAAGCAGTGTGTCTCGCTCACCAGGCTACAAGCAGTGTGTCTCGCTCACCAGCTACAAGCAGTGTGTCTCGCTCACCAGCTACAAGCAGTGTGTCTCGCTCACCAGGCTACAAGCAGTGTGTCTCGCTCACCAGGCTACAAGCAGTGTGTCTCGCTCACCAGGCCACAAGCAGTGTGTCTCGCTCACCAGGCTACAAGCAGCGTGTGTCGCTCACCAGCTACAAGCAGTGTGTCTCGCTCACCAGCTACAAGCAGTGTGTCTCGCTCACCAGCTACAAGCAGTGTGTCTCGCTCACCAGCTACAAGCAGTGTGTCTCGCTCACCAGCTACAAGCAGTGTGTCTCGCTCACCAGCTACAAGCAGTGTGTCTCGCTCACCAGGCTACAAGCAGTGTGTCTCGCTCACCAGGCTACAAGCAGCGTGTGTCGCTCACCAGGCTACAAGCAGTGTGTGTCGCTCACCAGGCTACAAGCAGTGTGTCTCGCTCACCAGGCTACAAGCAGTGTGTCTCGCTCACCAGGCCACAAGCAGCGTGTGTCGCTCACCAGGCTACAAGCAGTGTGTCTCGCTCACCAGGCTACAAGCAGTGTGTCTCGCTCACCAGGCTACAAGCAGTGTGTGTCGCTCACCAGGCTACAAGCAGTGTGTTTCGCTCAGCAGGCTACAAGCAGTGTGTCTCGCTCACCAGGCTACAAGCAGCGTGTGTCGCTCACCAGGCTACAAGCAGTGTGTGTCGCTCACCAGCTACAAGCAGTGTGTCTCGCTCACCAGGCTACAAGCAGTGTGTGTCGCTCACCAGGCTACAAGCAGCGTGTGTCGCTCACCAGCTACAAGCAGTGTGTCTCGCTCACCAGCTACAAGCAGCGTGTGTCGCTCACCAGGCTACAAGCAGTGTGTCTCGCTCACCAGGCTACAAGCAGTGTGTCTCGGTCACCAGGCTACAAGCAGTGTGTCTCGCTCACCAGGCTACAAGCAGTGTGTCTCGGTCACCAGGCTACAAGCAGTGTGTCTCGCTCACCAGGCTACAAGCAGTGTGTCTCGGTCACCAGGCTACAAGCAGTGTGTGTCGCTCACCAGCTACAAGCAGTGTGTCTCGCTCACCAGGCTACAAGCAGTGTGTCTCGGTCACCAGGCTACAAGCAGCGTGTGTCGCTCACCAGGCTACAAGCAGTGTGTGTCGCTCACCAGCTACAAGCAGTGTGTGTCGCTCACCAGCTACAAGCAGTGTGTCTCGCTCACCAGGCTACAAGCAGTGTGTGTCGCTCACCAGGCTACAAGCAGTGTGTCTCGCTCACCAGGCTACAAGCAGTGTGTCTCGCTCACCAGGCTACAAGCAGTGTGTCTCGCTCACCAGGCTACAAGCAGTGTGTGTCGCTCACCAGCTACAAGCAGTGTGTCTCGCTCACCAGCTACAAGCAGTGTGTCTCGCTCACCAGGCTACAAGCAGCGTGTGTCGCTCACCAGCTACAAGCAGTGTGTGTCGCTCACCAGGCTACAAGCAGTGTGTCTCGCTCACCAGGCTACAAGCAGTGTGTCTCGCTCACCAGGCTACAAGCAGTGTGTGTCGCTCACCAGGCTACAAGCAGTGTGTGTCGCTCACCAGGCTACAAGCAGTGTGTGTCGCTCACCAGGCTACAAGCAGTGTGTGTCGCTCACCAGGCTACAAGCAGTGTGTGTCGCTCACCAGCTACAAGCAGTGTGTCTCGCTCACCAGCTACAAGCAGCGTGTGTCGCTCACCAGGCTACAAGCAGTGTGTCTCGCTCACCAGGCTACAAGCAGTGTGTCTCGCTCACCAGGCTACAAGCAGTGTGTCTCGCTCACCAGGCTACAAGCAGTGTGTGTCGCTCACCAGCTACAAGCAGTGTGTCTCGCTCACCAGGCTACAAGCAGTGTGTCTCGGTCACCAGGCTACAAGCAGTGTGTGTCGCTCACCAGGCTACAAGCAGTGTGTCTCGGTCACCAGGCTACAAGCAGTGTGTGTCGCTCACCAGCTACAAGCAGTGTGTCTCGCTCAGCAGGCTACAAGCAGTGTGTCTCGCTCACCAGCTACAAGCAGTGTCTGTCGCTCAGCAGGCTACAAGCAGTGTGTCTCGCTCACCAGGCTACAAGCAGCGTGTGTCGCTCAGCAGGCTACAAGCAGTGTGTTTCGCTCAGCAGGCTACAAGCAGCGTGTGTCGCTCAGCAGGCTACAAGCAGTGTGTGTCGCTCACCAGGCTACAAGCAGTGTGTTTCGCTCACCAGGCTACAAGCAGTGTGTGTCGCTCACCAGGCTACAAGCAGGGTGTGTCGCTCAGCAGGCTACAAGCAGTGTGTCTCGCTCACCAGCTACAAGCAGTGTGTGTCGCTCAGCAGGCTACAAGCAGTGTGTGTCGCTCAGCAGGCTACAAGCAGTGTGTCTAGCTCACCAGATACAAGCAGTGTGTCTCGCTCACCAGCTACAAGCAGTGTCTGTCGCTCAGCAGGCTACAAGCAGTGTCTGTCGCTCAGCAGGCTACAAGCAGTGTGTCTCGCTCACCAGCTACAAGCAGTGTCTGTCGCTCAGCAGGCTACAAGCAGTGTCTCGCTCACCAGGCTACAAGCAGTGTGTGTCGCTCAGCAGGCTACAAGCAGTGTGTCTCGCTCAGCAGGCTACAAGCAGTGTCTCGCTCAGCAGGCTACAAGCAGTGTGTCTCGCTCAACAGGCTACAAGCAGTGTCTGTCGCTCAGCAGGCTACAAGCAGTGTGTCTCGCTCAGCAGGCTACAAGCAGTGTGTCTCGCTCAGCAGGCTACAAGCAGTGTGTGTCGCTCAGCAGGCTACAAGCAGTGTCTGTCGCTCAGCAGGCTACAAGCAGTGTCTGTCGCGCAGCAGGCTACAAGCAGTGTGTGTCGCTCAGCAGGCTACAAGCAGTGTCTGTCGCTCAGCAGGCTACAAGCAGTGTGTCTCGCTCACCAGGCTACAAGCAGTGTGTGTCGCTCAGCAGGCTACAAGCAGTGTGTCTCGCTCACCAGGCTACAAGCAGTGTGTCTCGCTCAGCAGGCTACAAGCAATGTGTGTCGCTCAGCAGGCTACAAGCAGTGTGTGTCGCTCAGCAGGCTACAAGCAGTGTGTGTCGCTCAGCAGGCTACAAGCAGTGTCTGTCGCTCAGCAGGCTACACGCAGTGTCTGTCGCTCAGCAGGCTACAAGCAGTGTGTGTCGCTCAGCAGGCTACAAGCAGTGTGTGTCGCTCACCAGGCTACAAGCAGTGTCTGTCGCTCAGCAGGCTACAAGCAGTGTGTGTCGCTCAGCAGGCTACAAGCAGTGTCTCTCGCTCAGCAGGCTACAAGCAGTGTGTTTCGCTCAGCAGGCTACAAGCAGCGTGTGTCGCTCAGCAGGCTACAAGCAGTGTGTGTCGCTCACCAGGCTACAAGCAGTCTGTTTCGCTCACCAGGCTACAAGCAGTGTGTGTCGCTCACCAGGCTACAAGCAGTGTGTCTCGCTCACCAGCTACAAGCAGTGTGTGTCGCTCAGCAGGCTACAAGCAGTGTGTCTCGCTCACCAGCTACAAGCAGTGTGTGTCGCTCAGCAGGCTACAAGCAGTGTGTCTCGCTCACCAGCTACAAGCAGTGTCTGTCGCTCAGCAGGCTACAAGCAGTGTGTGTCGCTCAGCAGGCTACAAGCAGTGTGTCTCGCTCACCAGGCTACAAGCAGTGTCTGTCGCTCAGCAGGCTACAAGCAGTGTGTCTCGCTCACCAGGCTACAAGCAGCGTGTGTCGCTCAGCAGGCTACAAGCAGTGTCTCGCTCACCAGGCTACAAGCAGTGTCTGTCGCTCAGCAGGCTACAAGCAGTGTGTTTCGCTCAGCAGGCTACAAGCAGCGTGTGTCGCTCAGCAGGCTACAAGCAGTGTGTGTCGCTCACCAGGCTACAAGCAGTGTGTGTCGCTCACCAGGCTACAAGCAGTGTGTGTCGCTCACCAGGCTACAAGCAGTGTGTGTCGCTCACCAGGCTACAAGCAGTGTGTGTCGCTCAGCAGGCTACAAGCAGTGTGTGTCGCTCACCAGGCTACAAGCAGTGTGTGTCGCTCACCAGGCTACAAGCAGTGTGTGTCGCTCACCAGGCTACAAGCAGTGTGTGTCGCTCAGCAGGCTACAAGCAGTGTGTCTCGCTCACTAGCTACAAGCAGTGTGTGTCGCTCACCAGGCTACAAGCAGTGTGTGTCGCTCAGCAGGCTACAAGCAGTGTGTCTCGCTCACCAGCTACAAGCAGTGTCTGTCGCTCAGCAGGCTACAAGCAGTGTCTCGCTCAGCAGGCTACCAGCAGTGTGTTTCGCTCACCAGGCTACAAGCAGTGTCTGTCGCTCAGCAGGCTACAAGCAGTGTGTGTCGCTCAGCAGGCTACAAGCAGTGTGTCTCGCTCAGCAGGCTACAAGCAGTGTCTCGCTCAGCAGGCTACAAGCAGTGTGTCTCGCTCAGCAGGCTACAAGCAGTGTCTGTCGCTCAGCAGGCTACAAGCAGTGTCTGTCGCTCAGCAGGCTACAAGCAGTGTCTCTCGCTCAGCAGGCTACAAGCAGTGTGTCTCGCTCAGCAGGCTACAAGCAGTGTGTCTCGCTCAGCAGGCTACAAGCAGTGTCTGTCGCTCAGCAGGCTACAAGCAGTGTGTCTCGCTCAGCAGGCTACAAGCAGTGTGTCTCGCTCAGCAGGCTACAAGCAGTGTGTGTCGCTCAGCAGGCTACAAGCAGTGTCTGTCGCTCAGCAGGCTACAAGCAGTGTCTGTCGCGCAGCAGGCTACAAGCAGTGTGTGTCGCTCAGCAGGCTACAAGCAGTGTCTGTCGCTCAGCAGGCTACAAGCAGTGTGTGTCGCTCAGCAGGCTACAAGGAGTGTGTGTCGCTCACCAGGCTACAAGCAGTGTGTGTCGCTCAGCAGGCTACAAGCAGTGTGTGTCGCTCAGCAGGCTACAAGCAGTGTCTCTCGCTCAGCAGGCTACAAGCAGTGTGTGTCGCTCAGCAGGCTACAAGCAGTGTGTCTCGCTCAGCAGGCTACAAGCAGTGTGTTTCGCTCAGCAGGCTACAAGCAGCGTGTGTCGCTCAGCAGGCTACAAGCAGTGTGTGTCGCTCACCAGGCTACAAGCAGTGTGTTTCGCTCACCAGGCTACAAGCAGTGTGTGTCGCTCACCAGGCTACAAGCAGTGTGTGTCGCTCAGCAGGCTACAAGCAGTGTGTCTCGCTCACCAGCTACAAGCAGTGTCTGTCGCTCAGCAGGCTACAAGCAGTGTGTGTCGCTCAGCAGGCTACAAGCAGTGTGTCTCGCTCACCAGCTACAAGCAGCGTGTGTCGCTCAGCAGGCTACAAGCAGTGTGTTTCGCTCACCAGGCTACAAGCAGTGTGTGTCGCTCACCAGGCTACAAGCAGTGTGTTTCGCTCACCAGGCTACAAGCAGTGTGTGTCGCTCACCAGGCTACAAGCAGTGTGTGTTGCTCAGCAGGCTACAAGCAGTGTGTCTCGCTCACCAGCTACATGCAGTGTCTGTCGCTCAGCAGGCTACAAGCAGTGTGTGTCGCTCAGCAGGCTACAAGCAGTGTGTCTCGCTCACCAGCTACAAGCAGTGTGTCTCGCTCACCAGCTACAAGCAGTGTCTGTCGCTCAGCAGGCTACAAGCAGTGTCTGTCGCTCAGCAGGCTACAAGCAGTGTGTCTCGCTCACCAGCTACAAGCAGTGTCTGTCGCTCAGCAGGCTACAAGCAGTGTCTCGCTCAGCAGGCTACAAGCAGTGTGTTTCGCTCACCAGGCTACAAGCAGTGTGTGTCGCTCAGCAGGCTACAAGCAGTGTGTCTCGCTCAGCAGGCTACAAGCAGTGTCTCGCTCAGCAGGCTACAAGCAGTGTGTCTCGCTCAGCAGGCTACAAGCAGTGTCTGTCGCTCAGCAGGCTACAAGCAGTGTCTGTCGCTCAGCAGGCTACAAGCAGTGTCTGTCGCTCAGCAGGCTACAAGCAGTGTGTCTCGCTCACCAGGCTACAAGCCGTGTGTCTCGCTCACCAGGCTACAAGCAGTGTTTGTCGCTTAGCAGGCTACAAGCAGTGTGTCTCGCTCAGCAGGCTACAAGCAGTGTGTCTCGCTCACCAGGCTACAAGCAGTGTGTGTCGCTCACCAGGCTACAAGCAGTGTGTCTCGCTCACCAGGCTACAAGCAGTGTCTCTCGCGCAGCAGGCTACAAGCAGTGTGTCTCGCTCACCAGGCTACAAGCAGTGTCTGTCGCTCACCAGGCTACAAGCAGTGTGTCTCGCTCAGCAGGCTACAAGCAGTGTGTCTCGCTCAGCAGGCTACAAGCAGTGTCTGTCGCTCAGCAGGCTACAAGCAGTGTGTCTCGCTCAGCAGGCTACAAGCAGTGTGTGTCGCTCAGCAGGCTACAAGCAGTGTCTGTCGCTCAGCAGGCTACAAGCAGTGTCTGTCGCGCAGCAGGCTACAAGCAGTGTGTGTCGCTCAGCAGGCTACAAGCAGTGTCTGTCGCTCAGCAGGCTACAAGCAGTGTGTCTCGCTCACCAGGCTACAAGCAGTGTGTGTCGCTCTGCAGGCTACAAGCAGTGTGTCTCGCTCACCAGGCTACAAGCAGTGTGTCTCGCTCAGCAGGCTACAAGCAATGTGTGTCGCTCAGCAGGCTACAAGCAGTGTGTGTCGCTCAGCAGGCTACAAGCAGTGTGTGTCGCTCATCAGGCTACAAGCAGTGTCTGTCGCTCAGCAGGCTACAAGCAGTGTCTGTCGCTCACCAGGCTACAAGCAGTGTCTGTCGCTCAGCAGGCTACAAGCAGTGTGTGTCGCTCAGCAGGCTACAAGCAGTGTGTGTCGCTCACCAGGCTACAAGCAGTGTCTGTCGCTCAGCAGGCTACAAGCAGTGTGTGTCGCTCAGCAGGCTACAAGCAGTGTGTGTAGCTCAGCAGGCTACAAGCAGTGTCTGTCGCTCAGCAGGCTACAAGCAGTGTCTGTCGCTCAGCAGGCTACAAGCAGTGTCTGTCGCTCAGCAGGCTACAAGCAGTGTCTCTCGCTCAGCAGGCTACAAGCAGTGTCTGTCGCTCAGCAGGCTACAAGCAGTGTGTGTCGCTCAGCAGGCTACAAGCAGTGTCTCTCGCTCAGCAGGCTACAAGCAGTGTCTCTCGCTCAGCAGGCTACAAGCAGTATGTGTCGCTCACCAGGCTACAAGCAGTGTCTGTCGCTCAGCAGGCTACAAGCAGTGTGTGTCGCTCACCAGGCTACAAGCAGTGTCTGTCGCTCAGCAGGCTACAAGCAGTGTGTGTCGCTCAGCAGGCTACAAGCAGTGTGTGTCGCTCACCAGGCTACAAGCAGTGTCTGTCGCTCAGCAGGCTACAAGCAGTGTGTCTCGCTCAGCAGGCTACAAGCAGTGTCTGTCGCTCAGCAGGCTACAAGCAGTGTGTCTCGCTCAGCAGGCTACAAGCAGTGTCTCTCGCTCAGCAGGCTAGAAGCAGTGTGTGTCGCTCAGCAGGCTACAAGCAGTGTGTGTCGCTCACCAGGCTACAAGCAGTGTCTGTCGCTCAGCAGGCTACAAGCAGTGTGTCTCGCTCAGCAGGCTACAAGCAGTGTCTGTCGCTCAGCAGGCTACAAGCAGTGTGTCTCGCTCAGCAGGCTACAAGCAGTGTCTCTCGCTCAGCAGGCTACAAGCAGTGTGTGTCGCTCAGGAGGCTACAAGCAGTGTGTCTCGCTCACCAGGTTACAAGCAGTGTCTGTCGCTCAGCAGGCTACAAGCAGTGTGTGTCGCGCAGCAGGCTACAAGCAGTGTGTCTCGCTCACCAGGCTACAAGCAGTGTGTCTCGCTCACCAGGCTACAAGCAGTGTGTCTCGCTCACTAGGCTACAAGCAGTGTGTCTCGCTCACCAGGCTACAAGCAGTGTGTCTCGCTCACCAGGCTACAAGCAGTGTGTCTCGCTCACCAGGCTACAAGCAGTGTGTCTCGCTCACCAGGCTACAAGCAGTGTGTCTCGCTCACCAGGCTACAAGCAGTGTGTCTCGCTCACCAGGCTACAAGCAGTGTGTCTCGCTCACCAGGCTACAAGCAGTGTGTCTCGCTCACCAGGCTACAAGCAGTGTGTCTCGCTCACCAGGCTACAAGCAGTGTGTCTCGCTCACCAGGCTACAAGCAGCCTTGATGCTGGAACCTGGATCAAGGAAGGTTCCTTGATGCTGGTGAGGGACGGCGGGGAGGGCTCTTGGTCCAAGGAACTAAACTTTACCTCCCCTTCCTCGCACTGAAACTGAATGTCTCCCATTCCCCTCCCCCCCCCCACGAGGGCGCTGCATGGCCCCTACGGGTGCAGCTCTCCCCCATGAACGGAAAATAATAATGATCTGGAAACCTTAAGTATTAAATAAAAATTATTATTCTCACTGCTATTATTATTATTATTGGTCTTATTATTATTATCATTAATATTGTTTTATTATCATTATTACTGGTCATTATTATAATTATCATCATTATTAATATTACTGGGAAACAATAAACACATAAGGGTCCCATAGCTTGTGAGTAATAAGAGATAATTAGGTTTGCTCCGAGGAAATGAGAATGTTATATAAGGGGCGTATATAAGGGGTTTGGAAAATGGAAGGAGGGAATATAGAAAACGAGGACTGGGAGAAATTTGAGAACGTGAGAAATTTTGAAAACAGAGAGGAAGATGGGATTTAAAAACAGGGGGTAAGAGGGGTTAGATAAAGAAGTTGAGTTAGGGAGGAGGGTGAAGAATGGGAAGGGGAAAGACAGAGGAGAGTGGGGAGGGGGAAATAGGGAAAAGGGGATATAGAAAATGGTAGGGGGACTATAGGTGAGAGAAATGCTTGTAGAAAATGGGAGTGCGTGTAAAAGTGGGGAAAGGGGTGGATAAAGTGGGGAGAGGGGTGTAAAATGCTGGAAAGGGGTGAGAAAAGTGAGGAGGGGTGTAAAAAGAAGACGGGGAGTGGAAAAAGTCAGAAATGGGTGTAAAAGGATGACAAATGTATAAAAATTAGGAGGGGGGGGGGGTCGAAAACAATAATGAGGGGTGAAAAAATAGGAGGAAGGCGAAAAAAAGGAGGGGGCAAAAATAATGAGGGGTGAAAAATATAAGGGGGTGAAAAAAATGGTGAGTACAAAAAATAGAAAAAAATAAAGAAAATATGGAGAGAGAGAGAGAGAGAGAGAGAGAGAGAGAGAGAGAGAGAGAGAGAGAGAGAGAGAGAGAGAGAGAGAGAGAGAGAGAGAGAGAGAGAGAGAGAGAGAGATTCTCATAGTATCTGTAGGTGCTAAAAAAAATTAAAACATAACATGGACACTCTTAAAGGAACCATAACCTCAGAACATCGACACCATGCCTAGCCCTTCTAGGGTAGGGTCGGTGCCTGAGCCAGAGCTTGCAGCACACAAGACTGCCATTCCCATTAGCCCCCTTAGGTCGGGGATGGCAGACCAGAGAGGCCTAGCTTCTCCCTACGAGAAGCTAGGCCTGGGGACAGTTGGTCCCAAAGATGAGGGGGTACTTGTGCCTCCTTCCATGGGAGACTTAGGTCTCAGACACTCCCTAGACAGGGAGCCAAGGTCGGGCCACCACTTGGAAAAGGCCCGGGCCGGGAGAAGTATACCAGCGAATCTTTAATAATAATAAATAATAACCTCAGAAAAAATAACAAGATTTCTTCAGTAGGTTATTAAAAGTTAAAGCTGAGGAAGGTAAGAGTTCCTACCTTGTAAATAAAACTAGGAACCCTTAACCTAACCTTGTAAAACCCTTGCAAAAAAAAAGTACCCCTGGCCCTATGGCCGTCACCCGTGGCCATGGGGCAGCAACACTAATCTCACAGGACCCATGCAACTAACCTCCTCCTCTCACGGGGGTAACATAGTTTACCTAATCACTCTGATCTTTTTTTTTTTTTTTGGGGGGGGGAGGGGAGGGGGGTTATCCAAGGTAATTCACACTATGTATAACTGTACTTATGTATCTCTACCTAAAGAGACTTATTAATCGCGAAGACAGACAACACACATCAGTGTCAGCAGTGGCTGCTGGACACCAGCACGTCGACGCCGCCTCTACAGTCACGATAGATGACATAAAGATCTCATCTTCTGTAATATCACAACGATACTACACGACCAGAAGAAGTAATGTATTTTTCCCCCCTGTCTATTATTTTATCCACTTGTTTTCAGTATATCATAGAGAAGGACAGAGCTTGGTAGATCACTCAACTCTCTTGTTAACGAGATAATGAAAAGCAAATAATTAACAGACGTAGGAACACCAAAATAAAAAAAATGAACTAAAATAATGCAAAGGAAATATATAACAAACGTAGGAACACCAAAATAAACAAAGATTAATTACTAGCACCACAACAGACTCAAAATATTACAATTTTCTACCATAAAAAATAAAAGATTTTTTTTAATAGTTTTTAACGAAGCTGGAACGACGAGAACTGAGCGACAGATAAAATCTGTATCATTAAGGCAAAACAAACTGAATCACTTAAAAAATCCCGTTAAATTCTTAATTTTTAAAGACTCTCCTAAAATTCTAAAGAAACATCGAAGCGCCAACAGTATTCATGTGCTTGATATGAGTCAGTTTGTGGCGAATATCGCGCCATTAATGACTCCTCTACAGTGTTTTACTCACCACTCTCTTAAAGGCTTCCAGAAATCTGTACAAATTTGCCCGAAATGCTCTGCATAACAAGCGGCTTTCTATATAGTAGTATGTCACTGATGTCAGCTAGGACTGTATACCTGTACATTTACTTGTAGAAATAAAGATTTATTGTTATTATTATTAACCACAGTCACACAGTCGTGCAGCACCTGCACGCTGGTGGCCGTGAGTGAGGCGTCGGTGTCCAATACTCAAGCTTCAAACAGTTTACCAGAATGTTTTTTGACAGGCGTTTGAGATACTGAGAGAGAGAGAGAGAGAGAGAGAGAGAGAGAGAGAGAGAGAGGGAGAGAGAGAGATTTCCTCTTATTCCCTTCTGTCTTCGAACATTTTCCCACCTTTCTTTCCTTCCTATCACCCTCCTTAATTTTCCTCTCACCTTACCTCCTCTATCCTTCCGTCTCACCCGACATTCTCCCTTCCACCCCTCCTCCCCTATCTTTCCCTCCCACTCTACCTTCTCTATGCCCCCACAGGAGGGTACCTTCTCCCTCCAACCAGCTTCACCTCATCAATGGCATCAACAGTTCTGATAAGTCTCCTCGTATCACGATAACGCCCATAAAACACATCAATAAAACTGAACCTGCTTCCTGAATGGCCCAGAACCGCTCGTTAGCCTAGCTAGTTCCCGCTAATTACCGCCAGCTGATAACGTTATGGACCTGCCGGGCCAATTCGTTAAAATACCTGAGAGATGCGCACCACCCCAAGCCCTGCCGACTATGGACGGGAGAGGGCGGACTAGATAGCCAAAACGAGGACTTGAATAGGTAAAGTTAGGCAAAGCGAAGACTTTAATTATGCAACATTTCGAGCTATAGCGAGCTCTAACCGGATCGAAACGCTGCTTCCCCCCCCCCGGTCTATCAAGACTGGGGTGGGCATCGGGCCGATGGTATTCTGACCGGGAACAGTGTCTGTGGAGTATTCTCTTCTACACCTCCCGATACCACACCCTGGAGCGTGCCGATAACAAACGCTACACTTTCGCCCAGCGAGATCCGATAAGACATCTATTATGATGCACTTAAGGATGGGCGTGTAGGCTACTCTCTGCTGTGACACCAACACCAATATCACCCTATTCACTGCCGATAACACGTAGAATCGCTGCAGATCTCACATCGCCGATATCATTCCGTCCACAGCCGATAACACGTAAATTCGTAAATGCAGTATAATTCTATCTACGCCCAATAACACGTAGAATTTGTAACGCCGATATAATTCCATTTACCGCCGATAACACGTATAATTGTAACGCTGATATCATTCCGTCCACAGCCGAGAAAGAATCAATCCTTGTCAACTGATTTCAAAGAGTGATATCAGGTTTAAAAAGATAGCCATAAGGAATTTTATTTTTTGGGGAAGAACGACGCACTTTTTATGACACCAAATATAAGCTTTAAATTATCCCGAGTTTCTAGAACCACAATTGAAACCTAGAATGAACTAGGAATTATTTATATAAGATTATTTTCCTGCTGATGACACCACGACGACGACCACACCTGTGTTACAACACCACGACGACGACCACACCTGTGTTACAACACCACGACAACGACCACACCTGTGTTACAACACCACGACGACGACCACACCTGTGTTACAACACCACGACAACGACCACACCTGTGTTACAACACCACGACGACGACCACACCTGTGTTACAACACCACGACAACGATCACACCTGTGTTACAACACCACGACCACCACACCTGTGTTACAACACCACGACGACCACCACACCTGTGTTACACGACGACGACGACCACATCTGTGTTACAACACCACGACGACGACCACACCTGTGTTACAACACCACGACGACGACCACACCTGTGTTACAACACCACGACAACAACCACATATGTGTTACAACACCACGACAACGATCACAACTGTGTTACAACACCACGACAACGACCACACCTGTGTTACAACACCACGACAACGACCACACCTGTGTTACAACACCACGACGACGACCACACCTGTTACAACACCACGACGACGACCACACCTGTGTTACAACACGAAAAAGACCACACCTGTGTTACAACACGACGACGACCACCACACCTGTGTTACACCACGACGACCACCACACCTGTGTTACAACACCACGACAACGACCACACCTGTGTTACAACACCACGACGACGATCACACCTGTGTTACAACACCACGACAACGACCACACCTGTTACAACACTACGACGATGATCACACCTGTGTTACAACACCACGACAACGACCACACCTGTGTTACAACACCACGACGACCACCACACCTGTGTCACACCACGACAACGACCACACCTGTTACAACACCACGACCACAACTGTGTTACAACACCACGACAACGACCACACCTGTGTTACAACACCACGACGACGACCACACCTGTGTTACAACACCACGACGACGACCACACCTGTGTTACAACACCACGACGACCACCACACCTGTTACACCACGACAACGACCACACCTATGTTACAACACCACAACGACCACACCTGTGTTACAACACCACGACGACGATCACACCTGTGTTACAACACCACGAGGACGACCACACCTGTGTTACAACACGACAACGACCACACCTGTGTTACAACACTACGACGACGATCACACCTGTGTTACACCACCACGACGACGACCACACCTGTGTTACAACACCACGACGACGACCACACCTGTGTTACAACACTACGACAACGACCACACCTGTGTTACACCACGACAACGACCACACCTGTGTTACAACACCACGACGACCACCACACCTGTGTTACACCACGACAACGACCACAGCTGCGTTACAACACCACGACGACGATCACACCTGTGTTACAACACCAAGACAACGACCACACCTGTGTTACAGCACCACGACGACGATCACACCTGTGTTACAACACCACGACGACGACCACACCTGTGTTACAACACGACAACGACCACACCTGTGTTACAACCCCACGAAGACCACCACACCTGTGTTACAACACCACGACAACGACCACAGCTGCGTTACAACACCAGGACGACGACCACACCTGTGTGACAACACGACAACGACCACACCTGTGTTACAACACCACGACGACCACCACACCTGTGTTACAACACCACACCTGTGTTACAACACCACGAAAAAGACCACACCTGTGTTACAACAACACGACGACGAACACACCTGTGTTACAACACCACAACAACGACCACACCTGTGTTACAACACTACGACGACGATCACACCTGTTACAACACCACGACAACGACCACATCTGTGTTACAACACGACGACGACGATCACACCTGTGTTACAACACCACGACAACGACCACACCTGTGTTACAACACCACGACGACGATCACACCTGTGTTACAACACCACGACAACGACCACACCTGTGTTACAGCACCACGGCGACGATCACACCTGTGTTACAACACTACGACGACGACCACACCTGTGTTACAACACGACAACAACCACACCTGTGTTACAACACTACTACGACGATCACACTTGTGTTACAACACCACGACAACGACCACACCTGTGTTACAACACCACGACGACCACCGCACCTGTGTTGCAACACCACGAAAAAGACCACACCTGTGTTACAACACCGCGACAACGACCAAACCTGTGTTACAACACCGCGACAACGACCATACCTGTGTTACAACACCACGACGACGACCACACCTGTGTTACAACACAACAACGACCATGCCTGTTTTACAACACCACGACAACGACCACACCTGTTACAACACTACAACGACCACCTGTGTTACAACACCACGGCAACGACCATACCTATGTTACGCTACAACGACCACACCTGTGTTACAACACCACGACGACCATCACACCTGTGTTACAACACCACGACAACGACCACAGCTGCGTTACAACACCACGACGACGATCACACCTGTGTTACAACACCACGACAACGACCACACCTGTTACAACACTACGACGATGATCACACCTGTGTTACAACACGACAACGACAACACCTGTGTTACAACACCACGACGACCACCACACCTGTGTCACACCACGACAACGACCACACCTGTTACAACACCACGACCACAACTGTGTTACAACACCACGACAACGACCACACCTGTGTTACAACACCACGACGACGACCACACCTGTGTTACAACACCACGACGACGACCACACCTGTGTTACAACACCACGACGACCACCACACCTGTTACACCACGACAACGACCACACCTATGTTACAACACCACAACGACCACACCTGTGTTACAACACCACGACGACGATCACACCTGTGTTACAACACCACGAGGACGACCACACCTGTGTTACAACACCACGACAACGACCACACCTGTGTTACAACACTACGACGACGATCACACCTGTGTTACACCACCAAGACGACGACCACACCTGTGTTACAACACCACGACAACGACCACACCTGTGTTACAACACTACGACAACGACCACACCTGTGTTACACCACGACAACGACCACACCTGTGTTACAACACCACGACGACCACCACACCTGTGTTACAACACCACGACAACGACCACAGCTGCGTTACAACACCACGACGACGATCACACCTGTGTTACAACACCAAGACAACGACCACACCTGTGTTACAGCACCACGACGACGATCACACCTGTGTTACAACACCACGACGACGACCACACCTGTGTTACAACACGACAACGACCACACCTGTGGTACAACACCACGACGACCACCACACCTGTGTTACAACACCACGACAACGACCACAGCTGCGTTACAACACCAGGACGACGACCACACCTGTGTAACACGACAACGACCACACCTGTGTTACAACACCACGACGACCACCACACCTGTGTTACAACACCACACCAACGACCACACCTGTGTTACAACACCACGACAACGACCACACCTGTGTTACAACACCACGACGACGACCACACCTGTGTTACAACACCACGACAACGACCACACCTGTGTTACAACACTACGACGACGATCACACCTGTTACAACACCACGACAACGACCACATCTGTGTTACAACACGACGACGACGATCACACCTGTGTTACAACACCACGACAACGACCACACCTGTGTTACAACACCACGACGACGATCACACCTGTGTTACAACACCACGACAACGACCACACATGTGTTACAGCACCACGGCGACGATCACACCTGTGTTACAACACCACGACGACGACCACACCTGTGTTACAACACGACAACGACCACACCTGTGTTACAACACTACTACGACGATCACACTTGTGTTACAACACCACGACAACGACCACACCTGTGTTACAACACCACGAGGACCACCGCACCTGTGTTGCAACACCACGAAAAAGACCACACCTGTGTTACAACACCGCGCAACGACCAAACCTGTGTTATAACACCGCGACAACGACCATACCTGTGTTACAACACCACGACGACGACCACACCTGTGTTACAACACAACAACGACCATGCCTGTTTTACAACACCACGACAACGACCACACCTGTTACAACACTACAACGACCACCTGTGTTACAACACCACGGCAACGACCATACCTATGTTACGCTACAACGTCTACCTGTGTTACAACACCACGACAACGACCATACCTATGTTACACTACAACGACCACCTATGATGACACCACGACAACGACCATACCTGCGCTACAACACTACAACGACCACCTGTGTTACAACACCACGACAATGACCAGACCTGTGTTACACCACGACAACGACCACACCTGTGTTGGAACACCACGACAACGACCACACCTGTGTTAGAACACCACGACAACGACCACACCTGTCTTACAACACCACGATGACGACCACACCTGTGTTGCAACACCACAACAACGACCACACTTGTGTTACAACACCACGACAACGACTACACCTGTTACAACACTACAACGACCACCTGTGTTACAACACCACGACAACGACCACACCTGTTACAACACGACGACGACCACACTTGTGTTACAACACTACGACAACACCTGTGTTATACCACGACAACGACCAGCTGTGATGATGACGCCACGACGACGACCATACATGTGTTACAACACGACAACGACCACCTGTGTTACACTACAACGATCACACCTGTGTTGATGACACTACGACAACGACCACACTGTGTTAATAACACCACGACAACGACAACACCTGTGTTAACACCACGACAACGACCACACTTGTGTTAATAACACCACGACAACGACCACACCTGTGTTAACACCATGACAACCACCACACCTGTGTTAACACCACGACAACGACCACACCTGTGTTAATACCACGACAACGACCACACCTGTGTTAATAACACCACGACAACGACCACATCTGTGTTAACACCACGACACCGACCACACCTGTGTTAACATCATGACAACGACCACACCTGTTAACACCACGACAACGACCACACTTGTTAGTAGCACCACGACAACGACCACACCTGTGTTAACAATACCACGACAACGACCACACCTGTGTTAATAACACCACGACAACGACCACACCTGTGTTAACACCACGACAACGACCACAACTGTGTTAACGCCATGACAACGACCACACCTGTGTTAACACCATGACAACGACCACCCCTGTTAACACCACGACAACGACCACGCCTGTGTTAATAACACCACGACAACGACCACACTTGTGTTAACAATACCACGACAACGACCACACCTGTGTTAACACCACGACAACGACCGTACTTGTGTTAATAACACCACGACAACGACCACACCTGTGTTAACACCATGACAACGACCACCCCTGTTAACACCACGACAACGACCACACTTGTGTTAATAACACCACGACAACGACCACACTTGTGTTAACAATACCACGACAACGACCACACCTGTGTTAACACCACGACAACGACCGTACTTGTGTTAATAACACCACGACAAAGACCACACCTGGACTTTATTATGGACCTAGATCTTAATGGTTTGAAACATGGTCTATCGTTTTCTTTCCAATGTGTGGAGTAAACTGAGGAGTCCCCCATATATATATATATATATATATATATATATATATATATATATATATATATATATATATATATATATATATATATATATATATATATATATATATATCACATGTGCTCTCGTGATCTTGGTAAAATATAAATTGAGGTAATAATATACTTGAACACCGTATACAACGATGGAGTGGAAATTTAATATTAGAGACGTGGGAGTGATAATGTCGGAGGTTCTCACATTCAAGGATGACAACACTGTTATTTATCACAGGTGTAAGGAGAATGATAGGCTGGGTAATTTGAACCTTCACAACAAGAGATGCCGAACCACTGATGATACACTTCAAGTCACTTGTTCTCTCCCTCTGTGCTGAAATATTGTTAGGTAAATGACCACAGATGCAACTAATGTGACATTTTATTGTGGCAACGTTTCGCTCTCCAGCTCCTGAAGAGCGAAACGTTGTCACAATAAAATGTCACATTGCATCTGTGTCCATTTACTTTACATTTTGTCGGTATCGCTCTATACTAACATATTTTGCTAAGGCAAGCAAAATTGCAGCGATGCACAGTGTGGAGAGAACATTCGCTTCACTTATAAACTCAGTTACCTTGATTACTGGGAATGCTTGACGTCCCTCGACCTATACTCCCGGGAGCGAAGGTCACAATGATTTGTACATCACAATTTACACTTGGATTTTTTTTTTGATTGAGTGATGATAAACCTGGACACAGTGATGACCCGCTACGAGAGCAAGTTGCTTGGCAGACGGTGCAAAATACCGGCAATGAAAGGCAAGGGATGTGACGTGTATACACTGACAACACTTCGATAAGTGTAGAGAGACCAAGACTCTTCAACAACTTCCTTACGTATGGTGAATCATTAAGAGATCACCTGCCCATGCCCTCTTCCTACCTACCCACGCCCTCCCTGCTTTCCCACGCCCTCCCTGCCTGCCCACGCCCTCTCCTTACGTGCCCACGCCCTCTCCAACTGCCCACGTCCTCTCCTTACCTGCCCACCCCTTCTCTTCACCTAACCACACTCCTTCCTACTTATCCTTTTATCCACACTACCCCTTGTACTACACCTTTCTCCCTCTTCCTCCATCAATTATTCTTCCATTTCCTCCATTCACCCTTCTCACTCTTCCTACATCCACCCGTCCCTGCTTCCATTTTCCGCTACCTATCCCTTCTGCTTCCTCATCTCTCCCATCCTCCTCCTCCTCCTCCTCGAATTCCTCAACATCGTCTCCCCTTCTATGCTTCCTTCTCCCCCATCTCCTCTTGATCCTTCTATTCACCCTCCTCCACATCTCCCTTATTCAATTCCTCCTCTTCCCCTCCCTATATTAATCCTCCTCCATATCTTCTCCCTTATGCTATCCCCCTCCATCTCTTCTCCCTCCTCCTCCTCCACATTAACATACCCTCGACGCACCCCAGCGTACAGGCACGTTAACACGCACTCATGCGTTTATAAACAAAATACGCATCAAGCGTGTAAATACCAGACGCCGCTGCTGGTGCCATCAACTCACCACTCAATGACGGCACAAAATTAAGGGAGACGACAAAAACGCTTAAAATAACGCACGTAGAAAACGGCACACTAGGCCTAGGAGCGCAGAAAACAACACACTAGACAAAGGCACGCATAAAATAACACACTAAACATATGTACATAGAAAATGACACACAAGGCATGTGCACCTTGAAAACAACACACCAGTAATATGTACACATCAAGCATGTGAACACAAAAAAGACACATCAGGCATGTGCACATAGAAAACGGGGGTCAACCAAGGGTATGGTAACAAGCTTAATCAGAATGATAATAAATCTAACACTTACGAAAATAGAGAATGACTTGTTGATACTTTTCACTGAACAAAGTTGTATATATTAGTAGTGAGTTGCTACCCCATGTTGTATGACAGTTATACAGTGGGAACAAAAGTTAGCTGTGTTTCACTGTCATATTCCATGGTACTGGATGGCGTTTCACTGTCATATTCCATCATATCAGATGGGTCACATACATACTGTAGTGTTGAAATATATCAGCCTGAGCTGGGAGACTTCAGTAGTGTCAGTCTGAGCTGGCAGACTAAGACATGGTCAAGTATTCCACTAAAGGATCATCAGCTACGACAGCATCAAATGTTTCCTTCCAGCAGAGTTGCACTTACTATTACCCGGCAATTACAATCTCTCTGGATGACCTACCCAATACACACGAGCAATGAAATCTAAGATATCTCAATCATTACAGAGCAAGACAGCAATAATGAACTTCAACTAAAGAGTACAGATCTACGTGTGTAAATCTGGAAATGTGTGCATGTAGATACAATGAACATTCTTCATTGCAGTAATCACCCCATACCAGGTCTCAATATTATGAAACATTCAAGACTTGAATAAATAGTTTAAAAGGACAAGTTGATAAATGAGATACTTTTATCCTCATCTTCCACCTTTATCTGTACTATACTGAAGAAATCACCGGCTGACGAAACATTTCCAGAATCAAGATACTCAAATGTTGCACAAAGTGTCTTATTTGTTCAAGACTGACATACCAAGCAACACCAGGTGACTAGTTTGATCCGGGAAGATGATACAGAGGGAGTGGAGGTAACTGTGGGGAAGATGATACAGAGGGAGTGGAGGTAACTGTGGGGAAGATGATACAGAGGGAGTGGAGGTAACTGTGAGGAAGATGATACAGAGGGAGTGGAGGTAACTGTGGGGAAGATGATACAGAGGGAGTGGAGGTAACTGTGAGGAAGATGATACAGAGGGAGTGGAGGTAACTGTGGGGAAGATGATACAGAGGGAGTGGAGGTAACTGTGGGGAAGATGATACAGAGGGAGTGGAGGTAACTGTGGGGAAGATGATACAGAGGGAGTGGAGGTAACTGTGAGGAAGATGATACAGAGGGAGTGGAGGTAACTGTGGGGAAGATGATACAGAGGGAGTGGAGGTAACTGTGGGGAAGATGATACAGAGGGAGTGGAGGTAACTGTGGGGAAGATGATACAGAGGGAGTGGAGGTAACTGTGGGGAAGATGATACAGAGGGAGTGGAGGTAACTGTGGGGAAGATGATACAGAGGGAGTGGAGGTAACTGTGGGGAAGATGATACAGAGGGAGTGGAGGTAACTGTGGGGAAAATGATACAGAGGGAGTGGAGGTAACTGTGGGGAAGATGATACAGAGGGAGTGGAGGTAACTGTGGGGAAGATGATACAGAGGGAGTGGAGGTAACTGTGGGGAAGATGATACAGAGGGAGTGGAGGTAACCGTGGGGAAGATGATACAGAGGGAGTGGAGGTAACTGTGGGGAAGATGATACAGAGGGAGTGGAGGTAACTGTGGGGAAGATGATACAGAGGGAGTGGAGGTAACTGTGGGGAAGATGATACAGAGGGAGTGGAGGTAACTGTGGGGAAGATGATACAGAGGGAATGGAGGTAATTGTGGGGAAGATGATACAGAGGGAGTGGAGGTAACTGTGGGGAAGATGATACAGAGGGAGTGGAGGTAACTGTGGGGAAGATGATACAGAGGGAGTAGAGGTAACTGTGGGGAAGATGATACAGAGGGAGTGGAGGTAACTGTGGGAAGATGATACAGAGGGAGTGGAGGTAACTGTGGGAAGATGATACAGAGGGAGTAGAGGTAACTGTGGGGAAGATGATACAGAGGGAGTGGAGGTAACTGTGGGAAGATGATACAGAGGGAGTGGAGGTAACTGTGGGAAGATGATACAGAGGGAGTGGAGGTAACTGTGGGGAAGATGATACAGAGGGAGTGGAGGTAACTGTGGGGAAGATGATACAGAGGGAGTGGAGGTAACCGTGGGGAAGATGATACAGAGGGAGTGGAGGTAACTGTGGGGAAGATGATACAGAGGGAGTGGAGGTAAATGTGGGGAAGATGATACAGAGGGAGTGGAGGTAACTGTGGGGAAGATGATACAGAGGGAGTGGAGGTAACTGTGGGGAAGATGATACAGAGGGAGTGGAGGTAACTGTGGGGAAGATGATACAGAGGGAGTGGAGGTAACTGTGGGAAGATGATACAGAGGGAGTGGAGGTAACTGTGGGAAGATGATACAGAGGGAGTGGAGGTGACTGTGGGGAAGATGATACAGAGGGAGTGGAGGTAACTGTGGGGAAGATGATACAGAGGGAGTGGAGGTAACTGTGGGGAAGATGATACAGAGGGAGTGGAGGTAACTGTGGGGAAGATGATACAGAGGGAGTGGAGGTAACTGTGGGGAAGATGATACAGAGGGAGTGGAGGTAACTGTGGGGAAGATGATACAGAGGGAGTGGAGGTAACTGTGGGGAAGATGATACAGAGGGAGTGGAGGTAACTGTGGGGAAGATGATACAGAGGGAGTGGAGGTAACTGTGGGGAAGATGATATAGAGGGAGTGGAGGTAACTGTGGGAAGATGATACAGAGGGAGTGGAGGTAACTGTGGGAAGATGATACAGAGGGAGTGGAGGTAACTGTGGGGAAGATGATACAGAGGGAGTGGAGGTAACTGTGGGGAAGATGATACAGAGGGAGTGGAGGTAACTGTGGGGAAGATGATACAGAGGGAGTGGAGGTAACTGTGGGGAAGATGATACAGAGGGAATGGAGGTAATTGTGGGGAAGATGATACAGAGGGAGTGGAGGTAACTGTGGGGAAGATGATACAGAGGGAGTGGAGGTAACTGTGGAGAAGATGATACAGAGGGAGTGGAGGTAACTGTGGGGAAGATGATACAGAGGGAGTGGATGTAACTGTGGGAAGATGATACAGAGGGAGTGGAGGTAACTGTGGGAAGATGATACAGAGGGAGTGGAGGTAACTGTGGGGAAGATGATACAGAGGGAGTGGAGGTAACTGTGGGAAGATGATACAGAGGGAGTGGAATTAACTGTGGGGAAGATGATACAGAGGGAGTGGAGGTAACTGTGGGAAGATGATACAGAGGGAGTGGAGGAAACTGTGGGGAAGATGATACAGAGGGAGTGGAGGTAACTGTGGGGAATATGATACAGAGGGAGTGGAGGTAACTGTGGGGAAGATGATACAGAGGGAGTGGAGGTAACTGTGGGGAAGATGATACAGAGGGAGTGGAGGTAACTGTGGGGAAGATGATACAGAGGGAGTGGAGGTAACTGTGGGGAAGATGATACAGAGGGAGTGGAGGTAACTGTGGGGAAGATGATACAGAGGGAGTGGAGGTAACTGTGGGGAAGATGATACAGAGGGAGTGGAGGTAACTGTGGGGAAGATGATACAGAGGGAGTGGAGGTAACTGTGGGGAAGATGATACAGAGGGAGTGGAGGTAACTGTGGGGAAGATGATACAGAGGGAGTGGAGGTAACTGTGGGGAAGATGATACAGAGGGAGTGGAGGTAACTGTGGGGAAGATGATACAGAGGGAGTGGAGGTAACTGTGGGGAAGATGATACAGAGGGAGTGGAGGTAACTGTGGGGAAAATGATACAGAAGGAGTGGAGGTAATTGTGGGGAAGATGATACAGAGGGAGTGGAGGTAACTGTGGGGAAGATGATACAGAGGGAGTGGAGGTAACTGTGGGGAAGATGATACAGAGGGAATGGAGGTAATTGTGGGGAAGATAATAGAGGGAGTGGAGGTAACTGTGGGGAAGATGATACAGAAGGAGTGGAGGTAACTGTGAGGAAGATGATACAGAGGGAGTGGAGGTAACTGTGGGGAAGATGATACAGAGGGAGTGGAGGTAACTGTGGGGAAGATGATACAGAGGGAGTGGAGGTAACTGTGAGGAAGATGATACAGAGGGAGTGGAGGTAATTGTGGGGAAGGTGATACAGAGGGAGTTCAGGTAACTGTGGGGAAGATGATACGGAGGGAGTGGAGGTAACTGTGGGGAAGATGATACAGAGGGAGTGGAGGTAACTGTGGGGAAGATGATACAGAGGGAGTGGAGGTAATTGTGGGGAAGATGATACAGAGGGAGTTCAGGTAACTGTGGGGAAAATGATACGGAGGGAGTGGAGGTAACTGTGGGGAAGATGATACAGAGGGAGTGGAGGTAACTGTGGGGAAGATGATACAGAGGGAATGGAGGTAATTGTGGGGAAGATGATACAGAGGGAGTGGAGGTAACTGTGGGGAAGATGATAGAGGGAGTGGAGGTAACTGTGGGGAAGATGATACAGAGGTAGTGGAGGTAATTGTGGGGAAGATGATACAGAGGGAGTTCAGGTAACTGTGGGGAAAATGATACGGAGGGAGTGGAGGTAACTGTGGGGAAGATGATACAGAGGGAGTGGAGGTAACTGTGGGGAAGATGATACAGAGGGAGTGGAGGTAATTGTGGGGAAGATGATACAGAGGGAGTTCAGGTAACTGTGGGGAAAATGATACGGAGGGAGTGGAGGTAACTGTGGGGAAGATGATACAGAGGGAGTGGAGGTAACTGTGGGGAAGATGATACAGAGGGAGTGGAGGTAACTGTGGGGAAGATGATACAGAGGGAATGGAGGTAATTGTGGGGAAGATGATACAGTTTCGAAGTTGAAATGCACCTTTCCCCCATTTACTAAATCTTCAGCAGCACCCCCTACCCCTTCCTTCACAGATTTCCCCCACCACCCCTCTCCATTAAAGAAACGACACATTAACCCCCTTCTTCACTAAGAACTTCCCCTGTTACCTCTTTACTATCAGCAAGGATTTACAGTGCTTTCCCCTCCCCCGCAAATAATGATTTAAAATGCCTTCCTTCCTTCTTTCTTTCCTTCCTTCCTTCCTTCCTCCTCCTTCTCTTGTCCATCTGCACCTTACAGATTACACTAAAAGTTCTTACTGCTCCCCCAGTCCCTCTTTCTCCCCACCATCCTCACCATCATCTTCCTCCCCTCCATTAACCTCAATTCCCCCCTTCCCTCCCCCCCACACCAACAACCACGTCAATGCACAACAATATCCCAGCCATCTGGTGGAGGCACCATTTATTGTCACCATAATTTCATTACACCATTACTGGCCTTATCAGCTGCTACTGTGACCTCCCTCCCGTCTAAACTATGACCCTCCCGTCTAAACTGTGACTCTCCCGTCTTAACTGTGACCCTCCCGTCTAAACTGTGGCCATCCCGTCTAAACTGTGACCCTCTTGTCTAAAATATGACCCTCCCGTCTAAACTGTGACCCATCCGTCTAAACTGTGACCCTCCCGTCTAAACTGTGACTCTCCCGTCTTAACTGTGACCCTCCCGTCTAAACTATGACCCTCCCGTCTAAACTGTGACCCTCCCGTCTAAACTGTGACTCTCCCGTCTTAACTGTGAGCCTCCCGTCTAAACTATGACCCTCCCGTCTAAACTATGACCCTCCCGTCTAAACTGTGACTCTCCCGTCTTAACTGTGACCCTCCCGTCTAAACTGTGGCCATCCCGTCTAAACTGTGACCCTCTTGTCTAAAATATGACCCTCCCGTCTAAACTGTGACCCATCCGTCTAAACTGTGATCCTTCCGTCTAAACTGTGACCCTACCGTCTAAACTGTGACCCACCCATCTAAACTGTGACCTCTCCCGTCTAAACTGTGACCCTCACGCCAATTTGTGACTCGTCCAAACTGTGACCCTTCCCGCCATATTGTGACCCTCCCGTCTAAACTGTGACCTCTCCCGTCTCAACTGTGACTCTCCCGCCAATCTGACCCGTCAAACTGTGACCCTCCTGTTTAAACTGTGACCCTCCCGCCAATCTGTGACCCTCCTGTCTAAACTGTGACCCTCCCGCCAATCTGTGACCCGTCCACACTGTAACCCTCCTGTCTAAACTGTGACCCTCCCGCCAATCTGTGACCCGTCCACACTGTGACCCTCCTGTCTAAACTGTGACCCTCCCACCAATGTGTGACCCCTCCCGCCAAATTGCCTTCAGCCGGACGCCTCCGTGTGTCCCCAACCCTCGCTTCCAATTCAGCCATTTTAACAGATAGGGACTCTTTTCTTGCTCGTTTTTGTTGTTGTTGTTGTTTGTGAGGAGGTGTTTGTAAGTAGCTAATATGTTCGGGTGGCTGAGTGTGAATGAGTGAGTTGGATGAGTTTCAAGGATGAACTGTGGTCGAAGTCGGCGACGGATGCAAGGATTGGGATGAGTTCCTCGTCAGTGATGGCGCGGGTTATGATGAAAAGAGAAGAGAGAGGGAAGGAAGGAAGGAGGAAGAGAAGGTAGAAGGAAGAAGGGATGAAAAGACGGAAGGAAGGAGGGAAAGAACAAAAGGAAGAGAGAGACAGATGAAAAACGGAAGGAAGATGAAAGAACGGAAGGAATGAAGAAAGAATATGGAAGAACGGAAGGAACGAAGAGAGAAGAACGGAAAATAGCGACAGAAACCATGAAAAGAAAGAATGAGAATGACAACGAAAAGGAGAAACAGCAGAAGACGAAGAAGAATAAACACAAAGAGAAACTTGCAAGACGCCTACTGACCTACGATACCTGCAATAAGCCTACTGACCTACGATACCTGCAATAAGCCTACTGGTCTACGATACGTGCAATAAGCCTACTGGTCTACGATGCCTGCAATAAGCCTGACTTACTATACTTGCAATAAGCCTACTGGTCTACGATACCTGCAATAAGCCTACTGGTCTACGATACCTTCAATAAGCCTACTGAATTACGATACTTGCAATAAGCCTACTGACCTACGATACCTGCAATAAGCCTACTGGCCTACGATACTTGCAATAAGCCTACTGACCTACGATACTTGCAATAAGCCTACTGGCCTACGATACCTGCAATAAGCCTACTGGTCTACGACACCTGCAATAAGCCTACTGGTCTACGATACCTTCAATAAGCTTACTGAATTACGATACTTGCAATAAGCCTACTGACCTACGATACCTGCAATAAGCCTACTGGCCTACGATACCTGCAATAAGCCTACTGGTCTACGATACCTGCAATAAGTCTACTGGTCTACGATACCTGCAATAAGTCTACTGGTCTACGATACCTGCAATAAGCGTACTGGCCTACGATACCTGCACTAAGCCTACTGACCTACGATACTTGCAATAAGCCTACTGACCTACGATACTTGCAATAAGCCTACTGGCCTACGATAACTGCAATAAACCTACTGACCTACGATACTTGCAATATGCCTACTGACCTACGATACTTGCAATAAGCCTACTCACCTACGATACTTGCAATAAGCCTACTGGGCTACGATATCTGCAATAAGCCTACTGGACTACGATACCTGCACTAAGCCTACTGACCTACAATACTTGCAATAAGCCTACTGACCTACGATACTTGCAATAAGCCTACTGGTCTACGATACCTGCAATAAGCCTACTGACCTACGATACTTGCAATAAGCCTACTGACCTACGATACTTGCAATAAGCCTACTGACCTACGATACTTGCAATAAGCCTACTGACCTACGATACTTGCAATAAGCCTACTGACCTACGATACTTGCAATAAGCCTACTGACCTACGATACTTGCAATAAGCCTACTGACCTACGATACTTGCAATAAGCCTACTGGCATATGATAATTACAATAGACCTAACTTAATTTATATTATTATTATTATACATATTATTATTATTATACATATTATTATTATTATTATTATACATATTATTATTATTATACTATTATTATTATTATTATTATTATACATATTATTATTATTATTATTATTATTATTATTAATTAAGGATATTATTTTTCTTTGCTCCTATAATTACTTTGTAACTTTGATTTCAATCTTTTAAATCGTTTCTTTTATATTGTCTTTTTTAAATCGTTTCTTTTAAATCGTCTTTTTTAAAACGTCTCTTTTAATATGTCTCTTCAAATCGCCTTTTTTTTAATACGTCTCTTTTAAATCGTCTCTTTTAAATCGTCTCTTTTAAAACGTCTCTCTTAATACGTCTTTTTTAATACGTCTGTTCAAATCGCCTTTTTTTAATGTCTCTTAATATTTCTTATTTAATTCGTCTGTTGTACAAGGCGGCTGTCAGCACTTCAATGTTCTTGTTTGTAGATGATGACTGATAATGATAATAATGACTGATAGTGATGATGATGATGGTGGTGAAGATAGTGAAGGAGGATGTCAGAAACTCAGGTGTTCCTGACGTCCCCCCGGTGTTCTTGACGTCCCCCCGGTGTTCCTGACATCCCCCGGTGTTCCTGGCGTCCCCCCGGTGTTCCTGACACTCACCTTCCGAGGTCTCACTACAAAGCAATTCAGGTAGCTCGTACGTACATATTACGTGTAATTTACATGTTCATTACGTATTTTTTTTACAAGAATATTTCGTGTATATTACAAGTCCATTACTCGCTCTTAACGTGTTTATTACGTGATTATTAAGTGTGTATTATGTATGTTTTACTTGTATATTCTCTGGAGAGTCGTTGTTATTTTTCCTTTCCAAACTGTTATTGTTTTGTAGTGTTTGTGTGCATGAGAGAGAGAGAGAGAGAGAGAGAGAGAGAGAGAGAGAGAGAGAGAGAGAGAGAGAGAGAGAGAGAGAGAGAGAGAGAGAGAGAGAGAGAGAGAGAGAGAGAGAGAGAGAGAGAGAGAGAGAGAGAGAGAGAGAGAGAGAGTGTGTGTGTATTTATAATATAGGGTATCTCCATGTATTTTACATACCTTAATTCACTTGTGATTTTGGGGGAGATAGGGTTGAGCTAAAGCTCCTGGTTCTTGCCTCTTAATTACCAACACTGAGTGTAATGTTAGTGAAGTGGATAAGGTGTATGACTGAGTAAAAAATGACATAACGCTGGGTCTGCGTACTGGGGTAACGTAGCGCAGGTAAACCAAACCCAGACCTCACGAACACGACAAACCTACTCCTCCAACACTACATAACATATCCTACACATATCCCCAAATCACATCCTCATCCCCAATACACCCATCTTTGTATATGATAAAGCAGACTGGGCAGCCTTCAAACCTAAAAACAGACACAAGAGACCTTGATTACGACAATAACAACAAACCCGTCACAGACATAAACACTGAATTCAATGTACTTCAGAACATCAACTTACAAGTTGTGCAACACAGTCTCCAAAACTGTTAATTCATCTCATCAAGAATTCACTCACATGCTACCATAACACAACAGTTTTACTGCAAACGGACATAGGTATGGCAAAATTATATGGGATCTCACTGTCCTCAGACGCCACATCATACACTGGATTGTACCCATTAAATACACAGATCAACGCATAAGAACCATATCTTCTTGTGAATTATGGAAACTCATCAAGAAATAAAGAACTCACTCCAAAATTCACTCGCTTTACAAGTAAATATAAAAATTTTTGATCCTGGTGATGCCACCAAAGTCGTAAAAAAAAAAAAAAGGAAAACGTCATCCATCCTCACCCACCTCAACACAGCTATGTGGAATACCTTATTTATAGAAAACTGGAACACCAGACACCCAACCTCACACGCAAACTTTTAAACTCTCTCACTTCAACGCATGAAGTAAAGTTACTAAAACACTTCAGTGTTAACAGTAAAAATCTTTGCTAAACCGAGACTCTCCAAGACCTCCGGGAGTCTCTGGCCTCGACTGTATAATCCTAAACCATCTTCCCGTTCCATCAGCACTGCCTCCACTAGTCTAAATGCATCCTTAACATCTGGATATTTCCTCCGCTTCAGTGTTACCAGACATCACCCTCAAGAACAACAGTGTTGCCAGACACTAGCCTCAAGAACAACAGTGTTACCAGACACCAGCCTCAAGAACAATAGTGTTACCAGACACCAGCCCCAAGAACAACAGTGTTGACAGACACCAGCCTCAAGAACAACAGTGTTGACAGACACCAGCCTCAAGAACAACAGTGTTGACAGACACCAGCCTCAAGAACAACAGTGTTGACAGACACCAGCCTCAAGAACAACAGTGTTGCCAGACACCAGCCTCAAGAACAACAGTGTTACCAGACACCAGCCTCAAGAACAACAGTGTTACAAGACACCAGCCCCAAGAACAACAGTGTTGCCAGACACTAGCCTCAAGAACAACAGTGTTACCAGACACCAGCCTCAAGAACAACAGTGTTGCCAGACACTAGCCTCAAGAACAACAGTGTTACCAGACACCAGCCTCAAGAACAACAGTGTTGCCAGACACCAGCCTCAAGAACAACAGTGTTGCCAGACACTAGCCTCAAGAACAACAGTGTTACCAGACACCAGCCTCAAGAACAACAGTGTTACCAGACACCAGCCCCAAGAACAACAGTGTTGACAGACACCAGCCTCAAGAACAACAGTGTTGACAGACACCAGCCTCAAGAACAACAGTGTTGCCAGACACCAGCCTCAAGAACAACAGTGTTGCCAGACACCAGCCTCAAGAACAACAGTGTTACCAGACACCAGCCCCAAGAACAACAGTGTTGACAGACACCAGCCTCAAGAACAACAGTGTTGACAGACACCAGCCTCAAGAACAACAGTGTTGCCAGACACCAGCCTCAAGAACAACAGTGTTGCCAGACACCAGCCTCAAGAGCAACAGTGTTACCAGACACCAACCTTAAGAACAACAGTGTTGCCAGATCACAAGGTTAATAAATGAGAGGCAGTGTTGCCAGATCATGAGGTTAATAAATAAGAGGCAGTGTTGCCAGATCACGGGAGGGGGGCGAGGGATGAGGGGGGATCAACAAATGCCTAGCAGTGTTACCAGATCACGAAGTAACGTGGTCATGTACATAATTAGCAAATTAATCCCTACAGGAAGAGGAGGAAGAGAAGGTAGAGGGAGGATGAAGGAAGGGAGAAGGAAGAGTAAGGATGGAGGACTATGATTTCTTCTCCTCTTCTCTTCCTTCACATCTGTTCATCTGTATACGTTTCCTCCTGTTCCTCACTTCCCTCCCCTACCTATCCCACCTCTCACCCCCTCCCCTATTTTCTCTCCCTTAGCACCATAAACATCATTTAAGGTTTGAAGCTGATCGGAAGAAGCATTGCAGTTATAGCTCGTAAATCAATTTTAATAAAATATGTCATGGACCGGTTCGCGGGGGCGCTGACCCCCGGAAGACCCTCCAGGTAGGTAACAATGCTAACATTTATTTAAGCAAAAAGGAAAGTTTGAAGGCGATTAGACTAGGCATTCTCCAGATAACGCACAGAATTTAACAATTCCAAGTTTACTAATGGGCAGGTTAGTAAATTTGAAAAATTGCGGTGGTAGAATCTTCTTTTACCAAGTCACATCTGTTACGACATGTCACTTATTAACGACTCAAATTAGACAAAATAAACACAAAAGCAGTATAATGCGATCCTTTACCGACTACGTTTCGCCCACACACTGGACTTTATCAAGTCACAAACATCTACCTGGGTAGAGAATATATGAGTATATATAGATAAAATAATCGCGAACCAGGGACACAAGATGAGAAATATGTGGTTATACTGCACGGGGAGCACAACAACGTGAGGGATCAGGTGAGGAATGTTGAGACACTAGGTTGTATTTGAGTGACCTGCCCGGGTAGATCACTCTCGAAAGACTGCTGCTGGAACTGAGAGGTGGTAAAATATGAGAGGGAACTTAATGCACTCCCACTAGCCACACCAAGAGAGGAGGATCATGGGAGACATAAAAATGATATACAAAATACTAATTGGAGTAGAGTGAATAGCGACAGGTTGTTTGAGATACAAGGATAGGGAGCCAGGGGACATATTTGACAGAGATGAAGATGGGTCATACGGACTTTTGGAAGTAATTTTTAAGCCTTAGGATGGGGAAGTACGCGTTAAGCAGTAGTATCTCATACCACTTTCAATATTCCACAAAAAATACATTATGTTCTATCAGTTCAACGTTCCTCTAACTCTCCCTCGTTACAAATAACTACTGAGATCGCCCCCACTGACAATGACTGATGTTGTAGTGGCCAGACTTAGGCTAGGTTACAAGTACTTCTGGCAGTTTGGCAGACACACAGATGATGATCAAACCAAACGCAAATTATGTGATCAGGCATATGGCCACTGTCTTGAACACTGTGTGCTTAATTGTCCATTTATTGAGGAATACAGAGATAGACAGTAAAATAACGTATGTGACATATCAAGATATCTTATTAATGAAAATAATATACCAGATATACTAAGCAAATTTCCTAAATTTGCTTGTAACAGATAAGTGAACTATAGATATAAATCTAAATGTACACCTGTTAACCCTTTTGGGGCCTAGTTCCTAGGTCTTCTGTGTATCCATATGCTCTTGCGCTACCGTCCAGAGGACGGATATGGGGTGCATAATAAACTAGCCACTTCGGTGGCAAAATCTAATCTGACCTGTCTTAACAAGCCTCAACCTTTGTAAACATGAGTTTCTTTCCGTCTTTTCATCATAGACTGTTTAAAACTTGCCAGTTAGTGCAAACACACACCCTGAGGTGTGACCACGCCTCACAAATAAAAAATGAAATTTTTTCCTTGTCGACCATTCCTGTCTTTTCAGACCGTGTCTACACATGCTGCGTGTCCACACTGTGCCGACACGTGTTACCTGCCCCCACTGTGCCGACACATGCTGCCTGCGCACACTGTGCCGACACATGCTACCTGCTCACACTGTGCCGACACATGCTGCCTGCCCACACTGTGCCGACACATGCTACCTGCCCCCACTGTGCCGACAAATGCTGCCTGCGCACACTGTGCCGACACATGCTACCTGCCCACATTGTGCCGACACATGCTACCTGCCCCCACTGTGCCGACACATGCTGCCTGCCCACACTGTGCCGACACATGCTACCTGCTTCCACTGTGCCGACACGCTGCCTGCGCACACTGCCGACACATGCTACCTGCGCGCACTGTGCCGACACATGCTATCTGCCCCCACTGTGCCGACACATGCTGCCTGCGCACACTGTGCCGACACATGCTGCCTGCGCACACTGTGCTGACACATGCTACCTGCCCCCACTGTGCCGACACATGCTGCCTGCGCACACTGTGCCGACACATGCTGCCTGCCCACACTGTGCCGACACATGCTGCCTGCCCCCAGTGTACCGACACATGCTGCCTGCGCACACTGTGCCGACACATGCTAAATGCGCACACTGTGCCGACACATGTTGCCTGCCCACACTATACCGGCACATGCTACCTGCCCACACTGTGCCGACACATGCTGCCTGCCCACACTGTGCCGACACATGCTGCCTGCCCACACTGTCCCGACACATGCTGCCTGCGCACACTGTGCCGACACATGCTACCTGCGCACACTGTGCCGACACATGTTGGCTACCAACACTGTGCCGACACATGCTGCCTGTCCACACTGTGCTGACACATGCTACCTGCCCCCACTGTGCCGACACATACTGCCTGCGCACACTGTGCCGACACATGCTACCTGCGCACACTGTGCCGACACATGTTGGCTACCAACACTGTGCCGACACATGCTACCTGCCCCCACTGTGCCGACACATGCTAAATGCGCACACTGTGCCGAAACATGCTGCCTGCCCACACTGTGCCGACACATGCTACCTGCGCACACTGTGCCGACACATGTTGGTTACCAACACTGTGCCGACACATGCCGCCTGTCCACACTGTGCTGACACATGCTACCTGCCCCCACTGTGCCGACACATACTGCCTGCGCACACTGTGCCGACACATGCTGCCTGCCCACACTGTGCCGGCACATGCTGCCTGCCCACACTGTCCCGACACATGCTGCCTGCGCACACTGTGCCGACACATGCTACCTGCGCACACTGTGCCCACACATGTTGGCTACCAACACTGTGCCGACACATGCCGCCTGTCCACACTGTGCTGACACATGCTACCTGCCCCCACTGTGCCGACACATACTGCCTGCGCACACTGTGCCGACACATGCTGCCTGCCCACACTGTGCCGACACATGCTGCCTGCCCCCAGTGTACCGACACATGCTGCCTGCGCACACTGTGCCGACACATGCTACCTGCTCACACTGTGCCGACACATGCTGCCTGCCCACACTGTGCCGACACATGCTACCTGCCCCCACTGTGCCGACAAATGCTGCCTGCGCACACTGTGCCGACACATGCTACCTGCCCACATTGTGCCGACACATGCTACCTGCCCCCACTGTGCCGACACATGCTGCCTGCCCACACTGTGCCGACACATGCTACCTGCTTCCACTGTGCCGACACGCTGCCTGCGCACACTGCCGACACATGCTACCTGCGCGCACTGTGCCGACACATGCTATCTGCCCCCACTGTGCCGACACATGCTGCCTGCGCACACTGTGCCGACACATGCTGCCTGCGCACACTGTGCTGACACATGCTACCTGCCCCCACTGTGCCGACACATGCTGCCTGCGCACACTGTGCCGACACATGCTGCCTGCCCACACTGTGCCGACACATGCTGCCTGCCCCCAGTGTACCGACACATGCTGCCTGCGCACACTGTGCCGACACATGCTAAATGCGCACACTGTGCCGACACATGTTGCCTGCCCACACTATACCGGCACATGCTACCTGCCCACACTGTGCCGACACATGCTGCCTGCACACACACTGTCCCGACACATGCTGCCTGCGCACACTGTGCCGACACATGCTACCTGCGCACACTGTGCCGACACATGTTGGCTACCAACACTGTGCCGACACATGCTGCCTGTCCACACTGTGCTGACACATGCTACCTGCCCCCACTGTGCCGACACATGCTAAATGCGCACACTGTGCCGACACATGCTGCCTGCCCACACTGTGCCGACACATGCTACCTGCGCACACTGTGCCGACACATGTTGGTTACCAACACTGTGCCGACACATGCCGCCTGTCCACACTGTGCTGACACATGCTACCTGCCCCCACTGTGCCGACACATACTGCCTGCGCACACTGTGCCGACACATGCTGCCTGCCCACACTGTGCCGACACATGCTGCCTGCCCACACTGTCCCGACACATGCTGCCTGCGCACACTGTGCCGACACATGCTACCTGCGCACACTGTGCCCACACATGTTGGCTACCAACACTGTGCCGACACATGCCGCCTGTCCACACTGTGCTGACACATGCTACCTGCCCCCACTGTGCCGACACATACTGCCTGCGCACACTGTGCCGACACATGCTGCCTGCCCACACTGTGCCGACACATGCTGCCTGCCCCCAGTGTACCGACACATGCTGCCTGCGCACACTGTGGCGACACATACTGCCTGCCCCCACTGTGCCGACACATGCTAAATGCGCACACTGTGCCGACACATGTTGCCTGCCCACACTATACCGGCACATGCTACCTGCCCTCACTGTGCCGACACATGCTGCCTGCCCACACTGTGCCGACACATGCTGCCTGCCCACACTGTGCCGACACATGCTAAATGCGCACACTGTGCCGACACATGTTGCCTGCCCACACTATACCGGCACATGCTACCTGCCCACACTGTGCCGACACATGCTGCCTGCCCACACTGTGCCGACACATGCTACCTGCGCACACTGTGCCGACACATGTTGGCTACCAACACTATACCGGCACATGCTACCTGCCCACACTGTGCCGACACATGCTGCCTGCCCCCACTGTGCCGACACATGCTGCCTGCGCACACTGTGCCGACACATGCTGCCTGCCAACACTGTGCCGGCACATGCTGCCTGCCCCCAGTGTACCGACAAATGCTGAATGCGCACACTGTGCCGACACATGCTGCCTGCCCACACTGTGCCGACACATGCTGCCTGCCCCCACTGTGCCGACACATGCTACCTGCACACACTGTGCCGACACATGTTGCCTGCCCACACTGTGCCGACACATGCTGCCTGCCCACACTGTCCCGACACATGCTGCCTGCGCACGCTGTGCCAACACATGCTACCTGCGCACACTGTGTCGACACATGTTGCCTACCAACACTGTGCCGACACATGCTGCCTGTCCACACTGTGCCGACACATGCTACCTGCCCCCACTGTGCCGACACATGCTGCCTGCGCACACTGTGCCGACACATGCTGCCTGCCCACGCTGTACCGACACATGCTGCCTGCCCCCAGTGTACCGACACATGATGCCTGCGCTCACTGTGCCGACACATGCTACCTGCGCATACTGTGCAGACACATGCTGCCTGCCCACACTGTGCCGACACATGCTGCCTGCGTACACTGCGCCGGCACATGCTGCCTACCCACACTGTGCCGACACATGCTGCCTGTCCACACTGTCCCGACACATGCTGACTGCACACACTGTGCCGACACATGCTACCTGCGCACACTGTGTCGACACATGTTGCCTACCAACACTGTGCCGACACATGCTGCCTGTCCACACTGTGCCGACACATGTTACCTGCCCCCACTGTGCCGACACATGCTGCCTGCGCACACTGTGCCGAAACATGCTGCCTGCCCACACTGTGCCGACACATGCTGCCTGCCCCCAGTGTACCGACACATGCTGCCTGCGCACACTGTGCCGACACATGCTGCCTGCCCACACTGTGCCGACACATGCTGCCTGCCCCCAGTGTACCGACACATGCTGCCTGCGCACACTGTGCCGACACATGCTGCCTGCCCACACTGTGCCGACACATGCTGCCTGCCCAAACTGTGCCGACACATGCTACCTGCGCACACTGTGCCGACACATGTTGCCTGCCCACACTATACCGGCACATGCTACCTGCCCACACTGTGCCGACACATGCTGCCTGCACACACTGTGCCGACACATGCTGCCTGCCCACACTGTCCCGACACATGCTGCCTGCCCACACTGTGCCGACACATGCTACCTGCGCACACTGTGCCGACACATGTTGCCTGCCCACACTGTGCCGACACATGCTGCCTGCCCACACTGTGCCGACACATGCTGCCTGCGCACACTGTGTCGACACATGCTGCCTGCGCTCACTGTGCCGACACATGCTACCTGCGCACACTGTGCAGACACATGCTGCCTGCCCACACTGTGCCGACACATGCTGCCTGCGCACACTGTGCCGACACATGCTGCCTGCTCACACTGTGCCGACACATGCTGCCTGCCCACACTGTGCCAACACATGCTGCCTGCGCACACTGTGCCGACACATGCTACCTGCGCACACTGTGATGACATATGTTGCCTACCAGCACTGTGCCGACACATGCTGCCTGTCCACACTGTGCCGACACATGCTGCCTGCCCACACTGTGCCGACACATGCTGCCTGCCCACACTGTCCCGACACATGCTGCCTGCCCACACTGTGCCGACACATGCTACCTGCGCACACTGTGCCGACACATGTTGCCTGCCCACACTGTGCCGACACATGCTGCCTGCGCACACTGTGCCGACACATGCTGCCTGCGCTCACTGTGCCGACACATGCTACGTGCGCACACTGTGTCGACACATGTTGCCTACCAACACTGTGCCGACATATGCTGCCTGTCCACACTGTGCCGACACATGCTACCTGCCCCCACTGTGCCGACACATGCTGCCTGCGCACACTGTGCCGACACATGCTGCCTGCCCACACTGTGCCGACACATGCTGCGTGCCCCCAGTGTACCGACACATGCTACCTGCGCACACTGTGCAGACACATGCTGCCTGCTCACACTGTGCCGACACATGCTGCCTGCCCACACTGTCCCGACACATGCTGCCTGCGCACACTGTGCCGACACAAACTACCTGCGCACACTGTGCCGACACATGCTGCCTGTCCACACTGTGCCGACACATGCTGCCTGCGCACACTGTGCCGACACAAACTACCTGCGCACACTGTGTCGACACATGTTGCCTACCAACACTGTGCCGACACATGCTACCTGCCCCCACTGAGCCGACACATGCTGTCTGCGCACACTGTGCCGACACATGCTGCCTGCCCACACTGCCGACACATGCTGCCTGCCCCCAGTGTACCGACACATGCTGCCTGCGCACACTCTGCCGACACATGCTGCCTGCCCACACTGTGCCGACACATGCTGCCTGCCCAAACTGTGCCGACACATGCTACCTGCGCACACTGTGCCGACACATGTTGCCTGCCCACACTATACCGGCACATGCTACCTGCCCACACTGTGCCGACACATGCTGCCTGCACACACTGTGCCGACACATGCTGCCTGCCCACACTGTCCCGACACATGCTGCCTGCCCACACTGTGCCGACACATGCTACCTGCGCACACTGTGCCGACACATGTTGCCTGCGCACACTGTGCCGACACATGCTGCCTGCCCACACTGTGCCGACACATGCTGCCTGCGCACACTGTGCCGACACATGCTGCCTGCGCTCACTGTGCCGACACATGCTACCTGCGCACACTGTGCAGACACATGCTGCCTGCCCACACTGTGCCGACACATGCTGCCTGCGCACACTGTGCCGACACATGCTGCCTGCCCACACTGTGCCGACACATGCTGCCTGCCCACACTGTGCCGACACATGCTGCCTGCGCACACTGTGCCGACACATGCTACCTGCGCACACTGTGCCGACATATGTTGCCTACCAACACTGTGCCGACACATGCTGCCTGTCCACACTGTGCCGACTCATGCTACCTGCCCCCACTGTGCCGACACATGCTGCCTGCGCACACTGTGCCGACACATGCTGCCTGCCCACACTGTGCCGACACATGCTGCCTGCCCCCAGTGTACCGACACATGCTACCTGCGCCCACTGTGCCGACACATGTTGCCTGCCCACATTATACCGGCACATGCTACCTGCCCACACTGTGCCGACACATGCTGCCTACCCACACTGTGCCGACACATGCTGCCTGCGCACACTGTGCCGACACATGCTGCCTGCGCACACTGTGCCGACACATGCTGCCTGCGCTCACTTTGCCGACACATGCTACCTGCGCACACTGTGCAGACACATGCTGCCTGCCCACACTGTGCCGACACATGCTGCCTGCGCACACTGTGCCGACACATGCTGCCTGCCCACACTGTGCCGACATATGCTGCCTGCCCACACTGTGCCGACATATGCTGCCTGCCCACACTGTGCCGACACATGCTGCCTGCGCACACTGTGCCGACACATGCTACCTGCGCACACTGTGCCGACACATGTTGCCTGCCCACACTGTGCCGGCATATGCTGCCTGCCCACACTGTGCCGACACATGTTGCCTGCCCACACTGTGTCGACACATGCTGCCTGCGCACACTGTGCCGACACATGCTGCCTGCGCACACTGTGCCGACACATGCTGCCTGAGCTCACTTTGCCGACACATGCTACCTGCGCACACTGTGCAGACACATGCTGCCTGCCCACACTGTGCCGACACATGCTGCCTGCGCACACTGTGCCGGCACATGCTGCCTGAGCTCACGTTGCCGACACATGCTACCTGCGCACACTGTGCAGACACATGCTGCCTGCCCACACTGTGCCGACACATGCTGCCTGCGCACACTGTGCCGACACATGCTGCCTGCCCACACTGTGCCGACACATGCTGCCTGCCCACACTGTGCCGACACATGCTGCCTGCCCACACTGTGCCGACACATGCTACCTGCGCACACTGTGCCGACACATGCTACCTGCGCACACTGTGCCGACACATGTTGCCTGCCCACACTGTGCCGACACATGCTACCTGCCCACACTGTCACCACATGTTGTAGTCACAACTTTAACCTTGAGTCAGTCACAAAACAGACAGCAGCTGTCTGTTTTGGTGCTCACAAAACCTATTCTTTTTAATCTATCCCATCCTATCCCCCAGTAACAGCCTAGAGCATGGGTTCCCAACCTGCGGCCCGAGGGCCACATGCGGCCCGAGAGCCGCATGTGGCCCTTCTAGGAAATGAATGCGACTTTCACATGAAATTATGAATTCCTTTTAGACAGGTTCCACATCGCACAGTGCCAACACCGTGCGGCTCTCACCACACATTTGACCAGTAAATGTGACCTGTCTGTGTAGGAAGGTCAGGAGCCTCTGCCCTTGAGGGTCTTTACGTAAAGCTTAGCTAAGACCCTGAGGTCAGGAATCAACAAAGACTCTCGGTAAGATATGATTTGTTGGGTTTTTAAACCTGGAGGGTTAGCTACTCAGGATAACCCAAGTGATTGCGTCATCGAGGAATGTCTGGCTTACTTTAATTGGGGTTCTTTCATTTTTGTCCCAGGATGCGACCCACACCAGTCGACTAACATCCAGGTACTAACTTACTGCTAGGTGAACAAGGACAGCAGGCGTAAGATAAAATGCACAACATTTGCACCCATACCGGGGACTGAACCACGGACACTCAGTGTATGAGGCGAGAAAAGGACCTATGACTTGATTTCAGAAAGCACTGCTGGGTAAGCACATACACACACACACACACACACACACACACCTACACACCTACACACAACAGGCCTAGTGTCTAATCGACATGTGCCTAGGACAAAATGGTAACTAACACACACACACACACACACACACACACACACACACACACACACACACACACACACACACACACACACACACACACACACACCTACACACCTACACACAACAGGCCTAGTGTCTAATCGACATGTGCCTAGGACAAAATGGTAACTAACACACACACACACACACACACACACACACACACACACACACACACCTACACACCTACACACAACAGGCCTAGTGTCTAATCGACATGTGCCTAGGACAAAATGGTAACTAACACACACACACACACACACACACACACACACACACACACACACACACACACACACACACACACACACACACACAACGTAAATCACTTGACGTCAAGATATGCTCGTAAATCCACACAGTTTACTAGTATTAATCAAAGGTAAAACGCCGCCACTTATTCCAAGATAATCCTGCCGCTGGTGGCGTTCCCGGGGGCCGCGAGCGTGTCAAACCTGTGTGTTTTGGCTATGTGTGAAAATGTTAAATTTGAGCTGGGGGGCCACTGGGATAGAGCTGTAGGTGGACCCGCCCTGTCATTTGGCACCGACTGCGTGACCTGATCAATTATCTTGGCCTCTACACCTGCCAGAACACTCGTTTGTGTGTGTGTGTGTGTGTGTGTGTGTGTGTGTGTGTGTGTGTGTGTGTGTGTGTGTGTGTGTGTGTGTGTGTGTGTGTGTGTGTGTGTGTGTTGTCTTCAAGGTGATACGTGCCATCTCCCCTACTCTCCCTGTCTCTCTCTCTCTCTCCCTTTTTCTACACACATACACATACAGAGCTAGGAGCTGAGGCTCAACCTCTGATATCGCATGTAGGTGAGGACACACACACACACACACAACTAGCATGTGTCAAATTGAGAGCTAGAGCTAGGAACTAAAACCCATCCCCCTGCAACCACATAGTTGTGAGTATACACACACACACACACACACACACACACACACACACACACACACACACACACACACAAGTGGATTCAAGTAGGATCATTTGTCTTGTGTGAATACACTTTACCCACTTTGGTCTCTCCTCAGGAGAGAGAGAGAGAGAGAGAGAGAGAGAGAGAGAGAGAGAGAGAGAGAGTGAGTTAGTTTTCTCCGAGACTTCCTCTCTCATTTGATGATGTTGACTGCCGTATACTCACCGAGTTGTGACTGCCAGAGTCGAGTCTCAGCTCCTGGCCCCCTCCTCTTAACCTGCCTAGTCGAGTCCTAGCCGCTTAGAGCTTGAAAGTGTATGTGTTTGGTTCCTCTGAAGATAACTCTGGGACTATTATAGTGGCTATCACGCCTCCTTCTGCCATCCTCACATCATCCTTCATGCTATCATAACTTTGTTATCATCCTCACATCATCCTTCATGCTTCCGGTCTCACATCTTTATAATCTGTATGATCCGTGCGTTAAACCCTCAAGGATGACACAGCGTTAAAGTATAAGAGATTATTCTGGTCCAAGCACGGACTCAGTGAATCGCTCTAAAGTCCTCGGAATGTACTCTCCAGAACGGAGAACAGAGGATAGTTAAGTTAGTTTTTGGCTGGAACACTAACCTGGATACTTCAATATACTGTTAGCATGAGAGGTCCTCGACTGTTCAACCTTCTACCACTAAATATTACTGACATTTCCACAACTATGCTATAATTCTTTGATAACCTGATTATCTAGACTGTAATATCTGTTTGGGCCTGCGAGCCAGCATGCAGCAACAGCCTAGCTGGTCAGGCGGTCATCAGGGAAGCCTGGACAAATGCCAGACCTCTTGAAACTGGTCACAGGCACATCGAGCCTGCAACACCAGCCTGACAACACCAGCCTGCAACACCAGCCTGCAACACCGGTCTACAACAACACCAGCCTGCAACACCAGTCTACAACACTAGCCTGCAATACTAGTCCACAACACCAGTTTACAGCAACACCAGCCTGCAACACCGGTCTACAACAACACCAGCCTGCAACACCAGTCTACAACACTAGTCTGCAATACTAGTTAACAACACCAGTTTACAGCAACACCAACCTGCAACACCGGTCTACAACAACACCAGCCTGCAACACCAGTCTACAACACTAGTCTGCAATACTAGTCCACAACACCAGTTTACAGCAACACCAGCCTGCAACACCAGCCTGACACCACCAGCCTGACAACACCGGCCTGACAACACAAGCCTAACAACATCAGCCTGACCACACCAACACTAGCCAGACACCACCAGCCTGGCATCACCAGCCTGACACCACCAGCCTGACAACACCAGCCTGACAACACCAGCCTGACAACACCAGCCTGACACCACCAGCCTGACAACACCAGCCTGACAACACCAGCCTGACACCACCAGCCTGACAACACCAGCCTGACAACACCAGCCTGACAACACCAGCCTGACACCACCAGCCTGACACCACCAGCCTGACAACACCAGCCTGATAACACCAGCCTGACAACACCAGCCTGACAACACCAGCCTGACAACACCAGCCTGACAACATGGGTCTTATATAAAAATATCAGCTTGACAATGTCATTCACGGGTGAACTTCCCCCTCGCATGTGTCCAGCAGTGGGGGAGAGAGAGAGAGAGAGAGAGAGAGAGAGAGAGAGAGAGAGAGAGAGAGAGAGAGAGAGAGAGAGAGAGAGAGAGAGAGAGAGAGAGAGAGAGAGGGAGAGTGAGTTGGGATTCACTGCACAGACAAGCAGAAAGTCATATATTTCCCACCGCAGACATGTGGATGCACAAACATATGGATCAGCTGTCAAAAGTGGGCAGTATATCAGGACACTGGCGAGGCGGTGGACACTGCTGGAGTGTTGGAGGGTGGTGTTGGAGTGTTGGAGGGTGGTGTTGGAGTGGTGCAGGGTGGTGTTGGAGTAGTGGAAGGTGGAGTTGGAGTGTTGGAGGGTGGTGTTGGAGTGGTGGAGGGCGGTGTTGGAGTGTTGGAGGGTGGTGTTGGAGTGGTGGTGGGTGGTGTTGGAGTGGTGGAGGGCGGTGTTGGAGTGGTGCAGGGTGGTGTTGGAGTAGTGGAAGGTGGTGTTGGAGTGGTGGAGGGTGGTGTTGGAGTGGTGGAGGGTGGTGTTGGAGTGGTGGAGGGTGGTGTTGGAGTGTTGGAGGGTGGTGTTGGAGTGTTGGAGGGTGGTGTTGGAGTGGTGCAGGGTGGTGTTGGAGTAGTGGAAGGTGGTGTTGGAGTGGTGGAGGGTGGGGTGGTGTTGGAGTGGTGGAGGGTGGTGTTGGAGTAGTGGAAGGTGGTGTTGGAGTGGTGGAGGGTGGTGTTGGAGTAGTGGAGGGTGGTGCTGGAGTGGTGCAGGGTGGTGTTGGAGTGTTGGAGGGTGGTGTTGGAATAGTAGAGGGTGGTGTTGGAGTAGTGGAAGGTGGTGTTGGAGTGGTGGAGGGTGGTGTTGGAGTAGTGGAAGGTGGTGTTGGAGTGGTGGAGGGTGGTGTTGGAGTGGTGGAGGGTGGTGCTGGAGTGGTGCAGGGTGGTGTTGGAGTGTTGGAGGGTGGTGTTGGAGTAGTAGAGGGTGGTGTTGGAGTAGTGGAAGGTGGTGTTGGAGTGGTGGAGGGTGGTGTTGGAGTAGTGGAGGGTGGTGTTGGAGTAGTGGAGGGTGGTGTTGGAGTGGTGGAGGGTGGTGTTGGAGTAGTGGAGGGTGGTGTTGAAGTAGTGGAGGATGGTGATGGAGTGATGGAGGGTGGTGTTGGAGAGAAAAGTGGTGTTAGTGGTGGAGGGTGGTGTTGGAGTAGTGGAAGGTGGTGTTGGAGTGGTGGAGGGTGGTGTTGGAGTGTTGGAGGGTGGTGTTGGAGTGGTGGAGGGTGGTGTTGGAGTGGTGGAGGGTGGTGTTGGAGTGGTGGTGGGTGGTGTTAGTGTAGTTGAGGGTGATGTTGGAGTGGTGGAGGGTGGTGCTGGAGTGGTGGAGGGTGGTGTTGGAGTGATGGAAGGTGGTGTCGGAGTAGTGGAGGGTGATGTTGGAGTGGTTTATTGTGGTGTTGGAGTGGTGGTGGGTGGTGCTGGAGTGGTGGAGGGTGGTGTTAGTGTAGTTGAGGGTGATGTTGGAGTGGTGGAGGGTGGTGCTGGAGTGGTGGAGGGTGGTGTTGGAGTGGTGGAGGGTGGTGTTGGAGTAGTGGAAGGTGGTGGTGGAGGGTGGTGTTGGAGTAGTGGAAGGTGGTGGTGGAGGGTGGTGTTGGAGTAGTGGAAGGTGGTGTTGGAGTGGTGGAAGGTGGTGCTGGATTGGTGGAGGGTGGTGTTGGAGTGGTGGAGAGTGGTGTTGGAGTAGTGGAGGTAGGTGTTGAAGTTGTGGAGGGTGGTGTTGGAGTGGTGGTGGGAAGTGTTGGAGTGGAGGGTGGTGTTGTAGTGGAGGGTGGTGTTGGAGTGGTGGAGGGTGGTGTTGGAGTGGTGGAGGGTGGTGTTGTAGTGGAGGGTGGTGTTGTAGTGGAGGGTGGTGTTGGAGTGGTGGAGGGTGGTGATGGAGTGGTGGAGGGTGGTGTTGTAGTGGAGGGTGGTGTTGGAGTGTTGGAGGGTGGTGTTGGAGTGAAGGAGGGTGTTGTTGTAGTGGAGGGTGGTGTTGGAGTGGTGGAAGGTGGTGGTGTTTACCTGGAGTTTACCTGGAGAGAGTTCCGGGGGTCAACGCCCCCGCGGCCCGGTCTGTGACCAGGTCTCCTGGTGGATCAGAGCCTGATCAACCAGGCTGTTGCTGCTGGCTGCACGCAAACCAACGTACGAGCCACAGCCCGGCTGGTCTGGAACCGACTTTAGGTGCTTGTCCAGTGCCAGCTTGAAGACTGCCAGGGGTCTGTTGGTAATCCCCCTTATGTATGCTGGGAGGCAGTTGAACAGTCTCGGGCCCCTGACACTTATTGTATGGTCTCTTAACGTGCTAGTGACACCCCTGCTTTTCATTGGGGGGATGTTGCATCGTCTGCCAAGTCTTTTGCTTTCGTAGTGAGTGATTTTCGTGTGCAAGTTCGGTACTAGTCCCTCTAGGATTTTCCAGGTGTATATAATCATGTATCTCTCCCGCCTGCGTTCCAGGGAATACAGGTTCAGGAACCTCAAGCGATCCCAGTAATTGAGGTGTTTTATCTCCGTTATGCGCGCCGTGAAGGTTCTCTGTACATTTTCTAGGTCAGCAATTTCACCTGCCTTGAAAGGTGCTGTTAGTGTGCAGCAATATTCCAGCCTAGATAGAACAAGTGACCTGAAGAGTGTCATCATGGGCTTGGCCTCCCTAGTTTTGAAGGTTATCATTATCCATCCTGTCATTTTTCTAGCAGATGCGATTGATACAATGTTATGGTCCTTGAAGGTGAGATCCTCCGACATGATCACTCCCAGGTCTTTGACGTTGGTGTTTCGCTCTATTTTGTGGCCAGAATTTGTTTTGTACTCTGATGAAGATTTAATTTCCTCGTGTTTACCATATCTGAGTAATTGAAATTTCTCATCGTTGAACTTCATATTGTTTTCTGCAGCCCACTGAAAGATTCGGTTGATGTCCGCCTGGAGCCTTGCAGTGTCTGCAATGGAAGACACTGTCATGCAGATTCGGGTGTCATCTGCAAAGGAAGACACGGTGCTGTGGCTGACATCCTTGTCTATGTCGGATATGAGGATGAGGAACAAGATGGGAGCGAGTACTGTGCCTTGTGGAACAGAGCTTTTCACCGTAGCTGCCTCGGACTTTACTCTGTTGACGACTACTCTCTGTATTCTGTTAGTGAGGAAATTATAGATCCATCGACCGACTTTTCCTGTTATTCCTTTAGCACGCATTTTGTGCGCTATTACGCCATGGTCACACTTGTCGAAGGCTTTTGCAAAGTCTGTATATATTACATCTGCATTCTTAGTGGAAGGTGGTGTTGGAGTAGCGGAGAGTGGTGTTGGAGTGGTGGAGGGTAGTGCTGGAGGGTGGTGTTGAAGTAGTGGAGGGTGGTGTTGGAGTAGTGGAGAACTAAGGTGGGAGATGTCCTAGCAGAGACTAGTGTACTTGCCAGAGTGGAATCCTTCTTGAGTCTGACTATAAGTTCACTTAGCCTAACAGAGGGGAAATGGTGAGTGGATCTTCCTGTTGGACGCCCCGTCACCAGGTAATTAATTCTATGCTCGCATAACAGGGTCAAATCCTAGTTGTAACCAGCTGATTATTATTATTATTATTATTATTATAATCAAAAAGAAGCGCTAAGCCACAAGGGCTATACAGCGCTGCTGTAACCAGCTGAAACGAATGCAGAAAAACTAGGGGACATGATCTCAGTTGCCAAAGCCAAGTGTCTTTTAAGTAGGTTCAATCTATTTTTAACGTCTAATTTAATTACGGTCTTATCTTCGGGCAAGTCACTAATGCAAGTCGTCGCAGCATGAGCTGCTACCCAACAGCCTTGAGAGATTCCAAAGCCAAGTGGGTTTGACTGAAGCAAGCCAAGCCGGAAACTTAGGTGAGTCAAGCACTAGATTACCCATCTCTCTGATGAGCTGTGGTCGTATTCCAGAGTAACCCTCTGCACAACCTGACGGGAATGACAATCACTTAATGAACATCTGACTCTTGCAAAATTAATGGCTTTGGTATGGGGTTATAGTTAAAACTGTTGTTGGTGACGCTAACTGTCCTGGGCGAGTGCTTGAGTTGTGCCAGTATCTCTGGGGCGATTTTGTCTTCGCTGATTATTATTCTGTTTGCCTCATCCGTGGTACCTTATTCACTTCTTTTTTTCTAATCTATGCGCAGACTTTCTCGCTATCAGTAGCCTAATTTACTGCGTTTACCTCAGCGAGTTCTACAGTGATGGAGCCGATGAATGATGTTACCGTTTCTAGGTAGCAACGTACTGCGTTGATTGAAAAATATAATTGATGAGGCCAGCGACCTGCTGCCTCTTGCAGACACTGCTAGACAAATTTCCAACTAAATCAGGTTGCGCCATGCCCCATCGTTGTCTCGGATTTCTAAGTGGATGAACCCTTCATTTACCTGCCCGCAGCATGTAAACGAGTTCCTTACGGAATGTGAGACAGGACACTGCTTGCAGAATATCTGAGTGCCAACAGATCATCACAAATGATCAGGTTGGCATTGGAGCGTTCAGCTGCTTGTAGGGGCTGTGGGCAGGTCTCCATGGAGCCTGTATGTGACCCAGCATACCTGTTGTGAGACAACAACGCCATTATTCTTGAGGGCATGATATTCTCCACACACACATAACATGCGTCTCTACTTCGTTACATGCATTCTAAGATACGCATATTTTCTTGGTTGTGCAGCTTTATACCTGCAACATCTCCCGCCATCCCTCCATCTGTCTAGCAAGTTTATGATGGTGTGGGAGGAAGGAAACTTGTGTGTAGAGGTGGAGTGAACAGGTGCCTCAGGTGTGGGAGGAAGGAAACACGTGTGTAGAGGTGGAGTGAACAGGTGCCTCAGGTGTGGGAGGAAGGAAACTTGTGTGTAGAGGTGGAGTGAACAGGTGCCTCAGGTGTGGGAGGAAGGAAACACGTGTGTAGAGGTGGAGTGAACAGGTGCCTCAGGTGTGGGAGGAAGGAAACACGTGTGTAGAGGTGGAGTGAACAGGTGCCTCAGGTGTGGGAGGAAGGAAACACGTGTGTAGAGGTGGAGTGAACAGGTGCCTCAGGTGTGGGAGGAAGGAAACACGTGTAGAGGTGGAGTGAACAGGTGCCTCAGGTGTGGGAGGAAGGAAACACGTGTGTAGAGGTGAAGTGAAGAGGTGCCTCAGGTGTGGGAGGAAGGAAACACGTGTGTAGAGGTGAAGTGAAGAGGTGCCTCAGGTGTGGGAGGAAGGAAACACGTGTGTAGAGGTGAAGTGAAGAGGTGCCTCAGGTGTGGGAGGAAGGAAACACGTGTGTAGAGGTGAAGTGAAGAGGTGCCTCAGGTGTGGGAGGAAGGAAACACGTGTGTAGAGGTGAAGTGAAGAGGTGCCTCAGGTGTGGGAGGAAGGAAACACGTGTGTAGAGGTGAAGTGAAGAGGTGCCTCAGGTGTGGGAGGAAGGAAACACGTGTGTAGAGGTGAAGTGAAGAGGTGCCTCAGGGAGCCAGAGTATGTCGTTGTCCAGTTAGATCCAGTTCGGATCTAAAATACTTCCAAACAGTTCTATGACTCGACTAAAAGTACTTTCTCCACTTATGTCCTCTTCTTTTAGTTTATTCATTTGAGAAAGTGTCTATTTTTGTCTATCCTCTTATGCTCTGAAAGTATTTTGTATGTCGTGATCTTATATCCCCTGTCTCTACATTCCTTCCGGGACATAAGCTTCATCTCAAGTCGTAGCTGAGGCTCGCCTATCTGGCACCAAGCTGGCAATCTGAACTTTCCTCAAGCTTCTCTTCGTGCTTATCTAAGTGAGGGTTGCACGATGGTGCTGAGGACTGGTCACATAAGGTGGAACATTACTAAGAGTGTTCCTACTAAGCTAGGCACCAGGTTACAGGTACAGCAGCAGCCAGTTAAGTGCTACACACTGATGTTCAGAGAGTACATCCTCACTGATTGCTCCTCTATTCCACTCAGTCTTCTTTGTACTCTATTTTACCACTGACTTGTTTGTACTCTACTACTTTAAGACTTATTTACTTTAATTTTTACATACCTATAGTCGATGGTAAGTGTCGAATAGGTAAAATTGGTCAATTAGCAAGAACTCATTTAAAATTAAGTTATTTCTAAAATTTTCTTTTGTACCTTTAAAGATATATTTTTTTTCATTTATGTTAAAGAAAAGAATAATAATTTTGTACCAAAAGAACCTTAGAAAACTTGCTTAACCTTATTATAACAAGCGCAATTTAATTTAGACTAATCCAACTAAACATATTTTTGATAAGTTTACAATAATTTAATAATAAACAGACACAATGAAATATATTTTTTTTTCTTTAGGTTCAGAATGATTGTTGCGAAATTATTACATACACAAATTTTCGCTTGTCTTATTCGGCAAGAAGAGCGTTGTTATTTAAGCCAAAATCGCAAGTTTTACCTATTCGGTACGACACACACACACACATACCTATATATATATATATATATATATATATATATATATATATATATATATATATATATATATATATATATATATATATATCTATATATGCAAAACAACCACTCTGAAAGAATAGAGAAATTCCAAGCGCTTTCGTGACTACTCACATTAATGTGAGTAGTCACGAAGGCGCTTGGAATTACTCTATTTTTTCAGAGTGGTTGTTTTGCATATTTTGAAATCACCTGTTTACTGTGATCTTATTGCATATATATATATATATATATATATATATATATATATATATATATATATATATATATATATATATATATATATAAACAAATCCATTTGTTCTCTAGGCTTTCTTAACTTGTTAATCTCACTCCAAAACTTTTTCTTATTTTCAACAAAATTTGTTGATAACATCTCACCCACTCTCTCATTTGCTCTCTTTTTACATTGCTTCACCACTCTCTTAACCTCTCTCTTTTTCTCCATATACTCTTCCCTCCTTGCATCACTTCTACTTTGTAAAAACTTCTCATATGCTAACTTTTTCTCCCTTACTACTGTCTTCACATCATCATTCCACCAATCGCTCCTCTTCCCTCCCGCACCCACTTTCCTGTAACCACAAACTTCTGCTGAACACTCTAACACTACATTTTTAAACCTACCCCATACCTCTTCGACCCCATTGCCTATGCTCTCATTAGCCCATCTATCCTCCAATAGCTGTTTATATCTTACCCTAACTGCCTCCTCTTTTAGTTTATAAACCTTCACCTCTCTCTTCCCTGATGCTTCTATTCTCCTTGTATCCCATCTACCTTTTACTCTCAGTGTAGCTACAACTAGAAAGTGATCTGATATATCTGTGGCCCCTCTATAAACATGTACATCCTGAAGTCTACTTAACAGTCTTTTATCTACCAATACATAATCCAACAAACTACTGTCATTTCGCCCTACATCATATCTTGTATACTTATTTATCCTCTTTTTCTTAAAATATGTATTAAATATAACTAAACCCCTTTCTATACAAAGTTCAATCAAAGGGCTCCCATTATCATTTACACCTGGCACCCCAAACTTACCTACCACACCCTCTCTAAAAGTTTCTCCTACTTTAGCATTCAGGTCCCCTACCACAATTACTCTCTCACTTGGTTCAAAGGCTCCTATACATTCACTTAACATCTCCCAAAATCTCTCTCTCTCCTCTGCATTCCTCTCTTCTCCAGGTGCATACACGCTTATTATGACCCACTTCTCGCATCCAACCTTTACTTTAATCCACATAATTCTTGAATTTACACATTCATATTCTCGTTTCTCCTTCCATAACTGATCATTCAACATTACTGCTACCCCTTCCTTTGCTCTAACTCTCTCAGATACTCCAGATTTAATCCCATTTATTTCCCCCCACCGAAACTCCCCTATCCCCTTCAGCTTTGTTTCGCTTAGGGCCAGGACATCCAACTTCTTTTCATTCATAACATCAGCAATCATCTGTTTCTTGTCATCCGCACTACATCCACGCACATTTAAGCATCCCAGTTTTATAAAGTTTTTCTTCTTCTCTTTTTTAGTAAATGTCTACAGGACATTTACAGGACATGGTGCAATTATTTAATAAATGTATGGAAGAGGGTAAGGTACCTAGGGATTGGCAGAGAGCATGCATAGTTCCTTTGTATAAAAGCAAAGGGGATAAAAGAGAGTGCAAAAATTATAGGGGGATAAGTCTGTTGAGTATACCTGGCAAAGTGTATGGTAGAGTTATTATTGAAAGAATTAAGAGTAAGACGGAGAATAGGATAGCAGATGAACAAGGAGGCTTTAGGAAAGGAAGGGTGTGTGTGGACCAGGTGTTTACAGTGAAACATATAAGTGAACAGTATTTAGATAAGGCTAAAGAGGTCTTTGTGGCATTTATGGATTTGGAAAAGGCGTATGACAGGGTGGATAGGGGGGCAATGTGGCAGATGGTGCAGGTGTATGGTGTAGGAGGTAGGTTACTGAAAGCAGTGAAGAGTTTTTACGAGGATAGTGAGGCCCAAGTTAGAGTATGTAGGAAAGAGGGAAATTATTTCCCAGTAAAAGTAGGCCTTAGACAAGGATGTGTGATGTCACCGTGGTTGTTTAATATATTTATAGATGGGGTTGTAAGAGAAGTAAATGCGAGGGTCTTGGCAAGAGGCGTGGAGTTAAAAGATAAAGAATCACACATAAAGTGGGAGTTGTCACAGTTGCTCTTTGCTGATGACACTGTGCTCTTGGGAGATTCTGAAGAGAAGTTGCAGAGATTGGTGGATGAATTTGGTAGGGTGTGCAAAAGAAGAAAATTGAAAGTGAATACAGGAAAGAGTAAGGTTATGAGGATAACAAAAAGATTAGGTGATGAAAGATTGAATATCAGATTGGAGGGAGAGAGTATGAAGGAGGTGAATGTATTCAGATATTTGGGAGTGGACGTGTCAGCGGATGGGTCTATGAAAGATGAGGTGAATCATAGAATTGATAAGGGGAAAAGGGTGAGTGGTGCACTTAGGAGTCTGTGGAGACAAAGAACTTTGTCCTTGGAGGCAAAGAGGGGAATGTATGAGAGTATAGTTTTACCAACGCTCTTATATGGGTGTGAAGCGTGGGTGATGAATGTTGCAGCGAGGAGAAGGCTGGAGGCAGTGGAGATGTCATGTTTGAGAGCAATGTGTGGTGTGAATATAATGCAGAGAATTCGTAGTTTGGAAGTTAGGAGGAGGTGCGGGATTACCAAAACTGTTGTCCACAGGGCTGAGGAAGGGTTGTTAAGGTGGTTCGGACATGTGGAGAGAATGGAGCGAAACAGAATAACTTCAAGAGTGTATCAGTCTGTAGTGGAAGGAAGGCGGGGTAGGGGTCGGCCTAGGAAAGGTTGGAGGGAGGGGGTAAAGGAGGTTTTGTGTGCGAGGGGCTTGGACTTCCAGCAGGCATGCGTGAGCGTGTTTGATAGGAGTGAATGGAGACAAATAGTTTTTAATACTTGACGTGCTGTTGGAGTGTGAGCAAAGTAACATTTATGAAGGGGTTCAGGGAAACCGGCAGGCCGGACTTGAGTCCTGGAGATGGGAAGTACAGTGCCTGCACTCTGAAGGAGGGGTGTTAATGTTGCAGTTTAAAAACTGTAGTGTAAAGCGCCCTTCTGGCAAGACAGTGATGGAGTGAATGATGGTGAAAGTTTTTCTTTTTCGGGCCACCCTGCCTTGGTGGGAATCGGCCAGTGTGATAATAATAAAAAAAAGTAATAATAAATAAATATATATATATATATATATATATATATATATATATATATATATATATATATATATATATATATGTGTGTGTGTGTGTGTGTGTGTGTGTGTGTGTGTGTGTGTGTGTGTGTGTGTGTGTGTGTGTGTGTGTGTATGTATGTGTGTGTACTCACCTAGTTGTACTCACCTAGTTGAGGTTGCGGGGGTCGAGTCCAAGCTCCTGGCACCGCCTCTTCACTGGTCGCTACTAGGTCACTCTCCCTGAACCGTGAGCTTTATCATACCTCTGCTTAAAGCTATGTATGGATCCTGCCTCCACTACATCGCTTCCCAAACTATTCCACTTACTGACTACTCTGTGGCTGAAGAAATACTTCCTAACATCCCTGTGATTCATCTGTGTCTTCAGCTTCCAACTGTGTCCCCTTGTTACTGCGTCCAATCTCTGGAACATCCTGTCTTTGTCCACCTTGTCAATTCCTCTCAGTATTTTGTATGTCGTTATCATGTCTCCCCTATCTCTCCTGTCCTCCAGTGTCGTCAGGTTGATTTCCCTTAACCTCTCCTCGTAGGACATACCTCTTAGCTCTGGGAATAGTCTTGTTGCAAACCTTTGCACTTTCTCTAGTTTCTTTACGTGCTTGGCTAGGTGTGGGTTCCAAACTGGTGCCGCATACTCCAATATGGGCCTAACGTACACGGTGTACAGGGTCCTGAACGATTCCTTATTAAGATGTCGGAATGCTGTTCTGAGGTTTGCTAGGCGCCCATATGCTGCAGCAGTTATTTGATTGATGTGCGCTTCAGGAGATGTGCCTGGTGTTATACTCATCCCAAGATCTTTTTCCTTGAGTGAGGTTTGTAGTCTCTGGCCCCCTAGACTGTACTCCGTCTGCGGTCTTCTTTGCCCTTCCCCAATCTTCATGACTTTGCACTTGGTGGGATTGAACTCCAGGAGCCAATTGCTGGACCAGGTCTGCAGCCTGTCCAGATCCCTTTGTAGTTCTGCCTGGTCTTCGATCGAGTGAATTCTTCTCATCAACTTCACGTCATCTGCAAACAGGGACACCCCAGAGTCTATTCCTTCCGTCATGTCGTTCACAAATACCAGAAACAGCACTGGTCCTAGGACTGACCCCTGCGGGACCCCGCTTGTCACAGGTGCCCACTCTGACACCTCGCCACGTACCATGACTCGCTGCTGTCTTCCTGACAAGTATTCCCTGATCCATTGTAGTGCCTTCCCTGTTATCCCTGCTTGGTCCTCCAGTTTTTGCACCAATCTCTTGTGTGGAACTGTGTCAAACGCCTTCTTGCAGTCCAAGAAAATGCAATCCACCCACCCGTGTGTGCGCGTGTGTGTGTGTGTGTGTGTGTGTGTGTGTGTGTGTATACTCACCTAATTGTACTCACCTAATTGTGGTTGCAGGGGTCGAGACTCGGCTCCTGGCCCCGCCTCTTCACTGATCGCTACTGGATCCTCTCTCTCTCTGCTTCCTGAGCTTTGTCATACCTCTTCTTAAAACTATGTATGGTTCCTGCCTCCACTACTTCACTTGCTAGGCTATTCCACTTGCTGACAACTCTATGACTGAAGAAATACTTCCTAACGTCCCTGTGACTCGTCTGAGTCTTCAGCTTCCAGTTGTGACCCCTTGTCCCTGTGTCCCCTCTCTGGAACATCCTATCTCTGTCCACCTTGTCTATTCCCCGCAGTATCTTGTATGTCGTTATCATGTCTCCCCTGACCCTTCTGTCCTCCAGTGTCGTCAGTCCGATTTCCCTTAACCTTTCCTCGTACGACATTCCCTGGAGCTCTGGGACTAGCCTTGTTGCAAACCTTTGTACTTTCTCTAACTTCTTGACGTGCTTGACCAGGTGTGGGTTCCAGACTGGTGCTGCATACTCCAGTATGGGCCTAACGTACACAGTGTACAGTGTCTTGAACGATTCCGTATTAAGGTATCGGAACGCTATTCTCAGGTTTGCCAGGCGCCCGTATGCTGCAGCAGTTATTTGGCTGATGTGTGCCTCCGGTGATGTGCTCGGTGTTATGGTCACCCCAAGGTCTTTCTCCCTGAGTGAGGTCTGTAGTCTTTGTCCACCTAGCCTATACTCTGTCTGCGGTCTTCTTTGCCCCTCCCCAATCTTCATGACTTTGCATTTGGCTGGATTGAATTCGAGAAGCCAGTTGCTGGACCACATGTCCAGCCTGTCCAGGTCTCTTTGCAGTCCTGCCTCATCCTCGTCCGATTTAATTCTTCTCATCAACTTCACGTCATCTGCGAACAGGGACACTTCAGAGTCTATTCCTTCCATCATGTCGTTCACATATATCAAAAATAGCACTGGTCCTAGAACTGACCCCTGTGGGACCCCGCTCGTAACAGGCGCCCACTGTGATACCTCTTCACGTACCATGATTCGTTGCTGCCTCCCTGTCAGGTATTCCCTTATCCATTGCAGTGCCCTCCCTTTTACATGCGCCTGATCCTCCAGCTTCTGCACTAATCTCTTGTGGGGAACTGTGTCAAAGGCCTTCCTGCAGTCTAGGTGTGTGTGTGTGTGTGTGTGTGTGTGTGTGTGTGTGTGTGTGTGTGTGTGTGTGTGTGTGTGTGTGTGTGTGTGTGTGTGTGTGTGTGTGTGTGTGTGTGTGTGTGTGTGTGTGTGTGTGTGTGTGTGTGTGTGTGTGTGTGTGTGTGTGTGTGTGTGGGTGTGAGTGTGTGTGTGTGTGTGTGTGCGTGTGTGTGCGTGTGTGTATATATGTGTGTGTGTGTGTGTGTGTGTGTACTAACCGATTCTAGTGTGCATGTATGTGTCCTGATTTGTATGTACATGTGTGAGTGTACTGACTGATTTACGTGCATATGTGCACTGATTGATTCCTGTGTACGCGTGTATAATTACTTATTTGTACAAACCAATCTGGAGGTATGACAGAACACCTGTGCTCGTCCTGTCTCGTCTTCACAGACTTTCAAAAAAAGTTTCATTGGTTGTAGTACTTACTGTAACCTCTTTTAAATTACTTCATCGGTCAACCACTATCAAAAAAAAAAAATTGTTATTCCTCCCTCTCCATTTTTCTTCAATTCACAACTGAGACTTCTTGTTATCCCAGGTGAAGGTACAAAGAAATCTTGATTATTAAGACACACGTGCGACAGTAAGGTATGTTTGTTGTTAAAGCGTTTAGCCTACACAGTAGGCTTCTTCAGTCAAATACAAATGCAGCAGATGTGGTAGGTGGTCAGTCCCTCAGGTGAAAGATTGACCAACTCAAATACTATCTCTACAAGGTTGATGGACTGATTACATCATCATTTCACTACTACACCTGCTGTCTCGGTATTCGACTGAAGAAACCTACTGTGTAGCCGAAACGCTTCAACAATAAAGATACAATCATCAACTTGTCGGTATTTTAAACTATTTTCAACATTAATAAATCTTCTTGATCTCCTGTTTCAATCTGGAGATCCTCAGTGTTTTCAGCTTATCATCGTAACTCGTGTATCTTGTAACATTGGTAGCCCTTTTGTAACTCTTCTTTGTAACTTTTCGAAATTATCTGTACGCTCTCTCTGTAGGTCCAGGCACCTCACAACCGCCGTATATTCCAGTTATGGCCTCACATATGTTGTAACTAGTCTTTTCAGCACTTCTCGTCCATATATTTAAAAGCTATCTTTTAATTCGATAGTGAAACGTGAATTTCTTACAATTTCGTTTATGTGATCTGTGATTTTTTTAATTAATAATAACTTCTAGGTCTATCTAGTTCTATCTGATACTTTCAATATTTTGTTATAGCTGGATCAGAGAAATTCCTCAATAAGATGAATGGATTTTGCATGCAACAGCACATTAGAGAGGCAACTCAGCTCAGTATTGCATCTAGCATTCAGTGTACGAAGAAATCTTCCATATGTATGATTTAAACTCAATTGGCAAAGGCGATCATGTCCATCTGAACATGACTAATATTGAAACGCGTGACTTGGAGAGGATTTTTTTTATATGAATTGCTAAATCCGTATTGGTTATTCAGTGCAAGAACTGGTGGAGGGTCGATTCTTAAGTCGTTCGTTAATCGCGAGACAACAACCTTCGTTAATCGCGAGACAACAACGCTACCGTACTAGACTACGTTAGACTATAATAAATAAACGTTAAGATACAAACTTAAGACAATTTTCCAGGGGAAAACAAATAAAGAAAATAAAAAAAAATAACTGGGAATAAAAAGCAGGTCTATATAATATATATACGAAAATAAAATATAGGAATTTATCCCCAAAAATATACAGAAAATACAAGAAATGCTTAGGAAGTGCTGGAAAACAAAGAGAAATAAAAACCTTCAGATACTCAAGGTAAACAAACCAAAACATCCAACAAATTCCAACAACAGACGAGTGAACATACGAATGTAAGAAGAAAAACTAAAACAAAAGTTGTTCTCCTCGCGTCTCCTTGCTTATAATAACCAAATCTACTCTCAAATTTCAGACTTAGTGTGAAATACAGTATTCGTTATCATAGATTACCAAATTTTCGAATCAGTGTAGGAAATACAGGAGACTAAATGTGAAATTTTAGAAAGTGGTCACAAAAGTGATAAAAAAATATAATTTAAACTCCCCAAAAAAAGGTCACATTAAACGAAGCGTTGAAATAACCAGAAGTTAAGTAATGAATGTTGGTGATCGAGGTAAAGAAAACACCAACACAAGATACAAAGGCGTATCATAGACAGTAATGAAGAAAAGACAGGTTAAAACACCTGTGTAGATCACGTTATCAATTAAAATTTGCTCCATACTGTCCCTTTCTTCAAGAACATGAGAGATATCTCTCAGGGCTTAAAAAAGTGTCAACAAGAGTAAGACGTTTTCATCACGTGACTATAAAAAGCAACAAACAAATGGAAAAAAATTATATTAAGCAAATATTTAAAAGAAATGTAGAAAAGGGAGAACGTTGAAGGAAGATATTTATCTTGATATCAAGAACCTGTAGTGAAGTATCTGGGAAATATTATTACATGAGAGAGGACGACCTGCTGCCCATCACACAGTTCAGCTACACACCAGAGATATTATGTGTATCAAAATATTGAATTTCTATTATAGCCTTTTAGGAAATTAAGAGGTAAATGGTGAGTGACACAGACACATATGTAAGAAAAATACACATTGAGTAACTAGGTAGCTTATTAAGATGTTTTGCCAATCAGTGACTTTATCAGTCCAGTCACTGGATGGCGTAACACCTTAATAAATGTCCCAGTTACCACATGCGTCTCTTACATAGAAAATTAAAAATAGACTCATTGGCGAATTGCTTTTATTTCAAAAAAGCTTTCGATATTCCTGCCAAACTGAAGACTCAGTAGAAGTCTGATGTCCACCTCAAAGGAAAAATGTATATATAAAATAGACAAGGTCTCAAGACAGATGAAATGCGTCAAAGAGACATTCACGTCCCCAGAATTTAGACGAGGTTTGGTCTATTTTGGACCACAGGATCCAAACTTGCTTTGCTGAGTACCTCACCAGGTAGGAAACTGTCTCAACACTACTTAAATTTATTAACCCCAAAACTGACTTTGAAACATCCAACATTCTGGAAGTTATCTTGCAACAACTGGTCAACACTGATGTCAGAGGAAAACTATTACAGTTATTTGGGTCTGAGGATACGTGAGCAAGAAACTAGCCTCAGATGTTAACAGTGCCGCCAGTGCCTCATGTGAGGCACATATCGGGGGGGGGAGTACTAAGCCTCACATCAATGTACTGATGCACACGTTCGTGTCAAGCATCCTTAACGCTGAATGACGAGGCTGTCATCTGATATATGGAAGATATTCGTGTCTCCGCTGCCAACACATGCAACACACTATAGACTTTGCTTGATCCCTTCACAGCTAGAAGCACTGATAGCGTCATTTTTACGAATAACACCAGAAACGTACGTCTAAATGTCTGCATATAATCCGTCAAAATTCAAAATCAATAACGCTGATAATGTACTCTGTGAACAATAGATTCTTAGGAGATGAAAGAAACAACTATATTGTAGCTTACAACACAATCTTAAACAGACTTAGAACACTTATAGGAAGGAAAATTTGCATTAAGGTTAAGTGTGAAACATTGTTCAACATCATGTCCATCAGAGTTTAAACTGAGTACCACGTTGTGCTCTTGATGTAACTCTCCACGAGATGTGCTTATTAAAGTTGATGTAATCCAGAAGACAGTAATGAGGATAATTGTTAGTGGCGTTCACTGTACAGTACACGCATCAACGTGTGGGAAGGATTGAAACTTCTTACCATATATGAAATACTAGTATAGTAGACAAGTAACAAAGTGCTAACAAACTTACCACAAACTGTTACATCTGAGGCTACAACATAACAATAAACTAATACAGTGTAACTGATACAACACAAAGGTTATTAAAGAAAAAAAAAACTTCGCTGACCTGTTTAAATTCAGCCAAAACAACTAAGACATTTGACTTCAAAGTTAAGACTTACTGCCACCCATCATCCTAGCCCATCCATATCCTACCCATCCTCCACCCACAACATCCTACCATCCTCCACCAATAACATCCTACCATCATCCTCCACCCATAACATCCTGCCCATCCTCCACCCATAACATCCTACCCACCCTCCACCCATAACATCCTACAATCCTCCACCCATAACATCCTACCATCCTCTACCCATAACATCCTACCTATCCTCCACCCATAACATCCTACCCATTCTCCACCCATATCCTACCATCCTCCACCCATAACATCCTACCCATTCTCCACCCATAACATCCTACCCATCCTCCACCCATAACATCCTACCCATCCTCCACCCATAACGTCCTATCCATCCTCTACCCATAACATCCTACCCATTCTCCACCCATACAATCCTACCATCCTCCACCCATAACATCCTACCCATCCTCCACCCATAACATCCTACCCATCCTCCACCCATAACGTCCTATCCATCCTCTACCCATAACATCCTACCCATTCTCCACCCATACAATCCTACCATCCTCCACCCATAACATCCTACCCATCCTCCACCCATAACATCCTACCCATCCTCCACCCATAACATCCTACCCATTCTCCACCCATAACATCCTACCCATCCTCCACCCATAACATCCTACCCATCCTCCACCCATAACATCCTACCCATCCTCCACCCATAACATCCTACCATTCTCCACCCATAATATCCTACCATCCTCCACCCATAACATTCTACCCATCCTCCACCCATAACATCCTACCCATCCTCTACCATAACATCCTACCATCCTCCACCCATATCCTACCATCCTTCACCCATAACATCCTACCTATCCTCCACCCATAACATCCTACCCATCCTCCACCCATAACATCCTACCCATCCTCCACCCATAACATCCTACCATCTTCCACCCATAACATCCTACCATCCTCCACCCATAACATCCTACCCATCCTCCACCCATAACATCCTACCCATCCTCCACCCATAACATCCTACCCATCCTCCACCCATAACATCCTACCATCATCTACCCATAACATCCTACCATCCTCCACCCATAACATCCTACCCATCCTCCACCCATAACATCCTACCATCCTCCACCCATAATATCCTACTATCTTCCACCCATAACATCCTACCCATCCTCCACCCATAACATCCTACCCATCCTCCACCCATAACATCCTACCATCCTCCACCCATAACATCCTACCCATCCTCCACCCATAACATCCTACCATCCTCCACCCATAACATCCTACCATCATCCTCCACCCATAACATCCTACCCATCCTCCACCCATAACATCCTACCCATTCTCCACCCATAACATCCTACCCATCCTCCACCCATAACATCCTACCCATCCTCCACCCATAACGTCCTATCCATCCTCTACCCATAACATCCTACCCATTCTCCACCCATACAATCCTACCATCCTCCACCCATAACATCCTACCCATCCTCCACCCATAACATCCTACCCATCCTCCACCCATAACGTCCTATCCATCCTCTACCCATAACATCCTACCCATTCTCCACCCATACAATCCTACCATCCTCCACCCATAACATCCTACCCATCCTCCACCCATAACATCCTACCCATCCTCCACCCATAACATCCTACCCATTCTCCACCCATAACATCCTACCCATCCTCCACCCATAACATCCTACCCATCCTCCACCCATAACATCCTACCCATCCTCCACCCATAACATCCTACCATTCTCCACCCATAATATCCTACCATCCTCCACCCATAACATTCTACCCATCCTCCACCCATAACATCCTACCCATCCTCCACCATAACATCCTACCATCCTCCACCCATATCCTACCATCCTCCACCCATAACATCCTACCCATCCTCCACCCATAACATCCTACCCATCCTCCACCCATAACATCCTACCCATCCTCCACCCATAACATCCTACCATCTTCCACCCATAACATCCTACCATCCTCCACCCATAACATCCTACCCATCCTCCACCCATAACATCCTACCCATCCTCCACCCATAACATCCTACCCATCCTCCACCCATAACATCCTACCATCCTCTACCCATAACATCCTACCATCCTCCACCCATAACATCCTACCCATCCTCCACCCATAACATCCTACCATCCTCCACCCATAACATCCTACTATCTTCCACCCATAACATCCTACGCATCCTCCACCCATAACATCCTACCCATCCTCCACCCATAACATCCTACCCATCCTCCACCCATAACATCCTACCATCCTCCACCCATAACATCCTACCCATCCTCCACCCATAACATCCTACCCATCCTCCACCCATAACATCTTACCATCCTCCACCCATAACATCCTACCCATTCTCCACCCATAACATCCTACCCATCCTCCACCCATAACATCCTACCCACCCTCCACCCATAACATCCTACCATCCACCCATAACATCCTACCCTCCACCCATAACATCCTACCCATCCTCCACCCATAACATCCTACCCATCCTCCACCCATAACATCCTACCCATCCTCCACCCATAACATCCTACCATCCTCCACCCATCCTACCATCCTCCACCCATAATATCCTACAACATCCTACCCCATCCTCCACCCATAACATCCTACCATCCTCCACCCATAACATCCTACCTATCCTCCACCCTTAACATCCTACCCATCCTCCACCCATAATATCCTACCCATCCTCCACCCATAACATCCTACCATTCTCCACCCATAACATCCTACCATCCTCCACCCATAACATCCTACCCATCCTCCACCCATAACATCCTACCCATCCTCCACCCATAACATCCTACCCATCCTCCACCCATAACATCCTACCATCCTCCACCCATAACATCCTACCATCCTCCACCCATAACATCCTACCCATCCTCCACCCATAACATCCTACCATCCTCCACCCATAACATCCTACCATCCTCCACCCATAACATCCTACCATCCTCCACCCATAACATCCTACCCATCCTCCACCCATAACATCCTACCCATCCTCCACCCATATCCTACCATCCTACCCATCCTCCACCCATAACATCCTACCCATCCTCCACCCATAACATCCTACCCATCCTCCACCCATAACATCCTACCCATCCTCCACCCCATCCTCCACCCCACTCCACCCATAACATCCTACCCACCCTCCACCCATAACATCCTACCATCCACCACCCATAACATCCTACCCATCCTCCACCCATAACATCCTACCCATCCTCCACCCATAACATCCTACCATCCTCCACCCATAACATCCTACCATCCTCCACCCATAATATCCTACCCATTCTCCACCCATAACATCCTACTATCCTCCACCCATAACATCCTACCCATCCTCCACCCATAACATCCTACCCATCCTCCACCCATAACATCCTACCCATCCTCCACCCATAACATCCTACCCATCCTCCACCCATAACATCCTACCCATCCTCCACCCATAACATCCTACCATCCTCCACCCATAACATCCTACCCATCCTCCACCCATAACATCCTACCCATCCTCCACCCATAACATCCTACCCATCCTCCACCCATAACATCCTACCCATCCTCCACCCATAACATCCTACCCATCCTCCACCCATAACATCCTACCATCCTCCACCCATAACATCCTATCTCCACCCCATCCTCCACCCACAACATCCTACCATCCTCCACCAATAACATCCTACCCATCCTCCACCCATAACATCCTACCATCCTCCACCCATAACATCCTACCCATCCTCCACCCATAACATCCTACCATCCTCCACCCATAACATCTTACCCATCCTCCACCCATAACATCCTACGCATCCTCCACCCATAACATCCTACCCATTCTCCACCCAACCCTCCTCCCCGCCACCCAGCTCACCTATTCTACACACGCGCGCGCGCGCACACACACACGCACACACGCACACACACACACACACACACACACACACACACACACACACACACACACACACACACACACACACACACACACACACACACACGGCCCGAGGGCCGCATGTGGCCCTTCTAGGAAATGAATGCGGCCTTCACAAGAAATTATGAATTCCTTTTACACATTTTCCACATCGCACAGTGCCAACACCGTGCGGCTCTCACCACACATTTGACCAGTAAATGTGACCTGTCTGTGTAGGAAGGTCAGGAGCCTCTGCCTTTGAGGGTCTTTACGTAAAGCTTAGCTAAGACCCTGAGGTCAGGAATCAACAAAGACTCTCGGTAAGATATGATTTGTTGGGTTTTTAAACCTGGAGGGTTAGCTACTCAGGATAACCCAAGTGATTGCGTCATCGAGGAATGTCTGGCTTACTTTAATTGGGGTTCTTTCATTTTTGTCCCAGGATGCGACCCACACCAGTCGACTAACATCCAGGTACTAACTTACTGCTAGGTGAACAAGGACAGCAGGCGTAAGATAAAATGCACAACATTTGCACCCATACCGGGGACTGAACCACGGACACTCAGTGTATGAGGCGAGAAAAGGACCTATGACTTGATTTCAGAAAGCACTGCTGGGTAAGCACATACACACACACACACACACACACACACACACACACACACCTACACACCTACACACAACAGGCCTAGTGTCTAATCGACATGTGCCTAGGACAAAATGGTAACTAACACACACACACACACACCCCGCACCACAGTTACAGTATTAGAACAGAAGTTGAAGGTTTGGTACACAAATGCAGATGGATTAACGAATAAACATGAGGAATGGCAAGAAAGAATCAATGAGAAGTCCCCAGACATCATAGCAGTTACAGAAACAAACCTCACGGAGACAATAACAGATGCAATCTTCCCACCAGGATACCAGATCATGAGGAAAGATAGAAGGGGCAGGGGGGGGAGGTGGGGTTGCTCTGCTCGTAAAAAACAGATGGAAATTCGAGAAAATGGAAGGCATAGATGAGACGGGAGAAAGAGACTACATAGCAGGTACACTTCAGTCTGGGGAACACAAAGTGGTCATTGCAGTGATGTATAATCCACCACAGAACTGCAGGAGGCCAAGAGAGGAATACGAAGAGAGCAACAGAGCAATGGTGGACACACTTGCTGAGGTGGCAAGAAGAGCTCATTCCAGCAGAGCAAAGTTGCTGGTTATGGGGGATTTCAACCACAGGGAGATTGACTGGGAAAACCTGGAGCCACATGGGGGTCCCGAAACATGGAGAGCCAGGATGCTGGACGTGGTGCTGAAAAACCTCATGCACCAACATGTTAAGGACACTACCAGAGTGAGAGGGGAGGATGAACCAGCAAGATTGGACCTTGTGTTCACCCTGGGCAGCTCAGACATTGAGGACATCAAGTATGAGAGTCCCCTAGGAGCTAGCGACCACGTGGTTCTGTGCTTTGAATACATAGTAGAGCTGCAAGTGGAGAGAATAACAGGAGTTGAATGGGAAAAGCCTGACTTTAAAAGAGGGGACTACATAGGGTTGAAGAACTTCCTGCGGGAGGTCCAGTGGGACAGAGAACTGACAGGAAAGCCAGTAATTGAAATGATGGAATATGTAACAACAAAATGCAAGGAGGCAGTGGAAAAGTTTATTCCCAAGGGCAACAGTAACAACGGGAAGACCAGCACGAGCCCCTGGTTTACCCGACGGTGTAAGGAGGCAAAAACAAAGTGCAATAGAGAATGGAAAAAATAAAGTAGGCAGAGAACACACGAAAATAGGGAGATCAGTTGCAGAGCCAGGAATGAGTATGCACAGGTAAGGAGGGAGGCCCAGCGACAGTATGAAAATGACATAGCATCGAGAATCAAGACTGACCCGAAACTGTTGTATAGCCACATCAGGAGGAAGACAACAGTCAAAGACCAGGTGATCAGATTAAGGACAGAAGGTGGAGAACTCACAAGAAATGATCAGGAGGTATGTGAGGAGCTGAACAGGAGATTTAAGGAAGTTTTTACAGTAGAGACAGGAAGGGCTGTGGGAAGACAGCACAGAAGGGAACATCAAGAGGGAATATACCAACAAGTGTTGGATGACATACGAACAACTGAGGAGGAGGTGAAGAAGCTCTTAAGTGACCTTGACACCTCAAAGGCGATGGGACCGGACAACATCTCCCCATGGGTCCTTAGAGAAGGAGCAGAGATGCTGTGCGTGCCTCTAACCACAATCTTCAACACATCCCTTGAAACTGGGCAACTACCTGAGAAATGGAAGACAGCTAATGTAGTCCCCATATTTAAGAAAGGAAACAGAAACGAGGCACTAAACTACAGACCTGTCTCTCTGACATGTATTGTGTGCAAAGTCATGGAGAAGATTATCAGGAGGAGAGTGGTCGAACACCTGGAAAGGAACAAGATTATAAATGAAAACCAGCATGGGTTCATGGAAGGCAAATCCTGTATCACAAACCTCCTGGAGTTTTATGACAAGGTAACAGAAGTAAGACACGAGAGAGAGGGGTGGGTAGATTGCGTTTTCCTAGACTGCAGGAAGGCCTTTGACACAGTTTCCCACAAGAGATTAGTGCAGAAGCTGGAGGATCAGGCGCATGTAAAAGGGAGGGCACTGCAATGGATAAGGGAATACCTGACAGGGAGGCAGCAACGGGTCATGGTACGTGAAGAGGTATCACAGTGGGCGCCTGTTACGAGCGGGGTCCCACAGGGGTCAGTTCTAGGACCAGTGCTATTTTTGATATATGTGAACGACATGATGGAAGGAATAGACTCTGAAGTGTCCCTGTTCGCAGATGACGTGAAGTTGATGAGAAGAATTAAATCGGACGAGGATGAGGCAGGACTGCAAAGAGACCTGGACAGGCTGGACATGTGGTCCAGTAACTGGCTTCTCGAATTCAATCCAGCCAAATGCAAAGTCATGAAGATTGGGGAGGGGCAAAGAAGACCGCAGAGTATAGGCTAGGTGGACAAAGACTACAGACCTCACTCAGGGAGAAAGACCTTGGGGTGACCATAACACCGAGCACATCACCGGAGGCACACATCAACCAAATAACTGCTGCAGCATACGGGCGCCTGGCAAACCTGAGAATAGCGTTCCGATACCTTAATAAGGAATCGTTCAAGACACTGTACACTGTGTATGTTAGGCCCATACTGGAGTATGCAGCACCAGTCTGGAACCCACACCTGGTCAAGCACGTCAAGAAGCTAGAGAAAGTACAAAGGTTTGCAACAAGGCTAGTTCCAGAGCTCAAGGGAATGTCGTACGAGGAAAGGTTAAGGGAAATCGGACTGACGACACTGGAGGACAGAAGGGTCAGGGGAGACATGATAACGACATACAAGATACTGCGGGGAATAGACAAGGTGGACAGAGATAGGATGTTACAGAGAGGGGACACAGGGACAAGGGGTCACAACTGGAAGCTGAAGACTCAGACGAGTCACAGGGACGTTAGGAAGTATTTCTTCAGTCATAGAGTTGTCAGCAAGTGGAAGAGCCTAGCAAGTGAAGTAGTGGAGGCAGGAACCATACATAGTTTTAAGAAGAGGTATGAAAAAGCTCAGGAAGCAGAGAGAGAGAGGACCCAGTAGCGATCAGTGAAGAGGCGGGGCCAGGAGCTGAGTCTCGACCCCTGCAACCACAATTAGGTGAGTACAATTAGGTGAGTACACACACACACACACACACACACACACACACACACACACACACACACACCTGTGTCCACTAACATGTATCCTCGTGAACATTATTACCCTCTCCTTTCACACCTGTAACATCTGCCTCCTCTAATTAACTCTCATATAAACACACTTCCGCTACAGAGTCGTGTTCTCAGATATCAATTAACTCTTACCTGGTTAAATTTAGCCACAGGTAAGAGAGAGAGACAACTTGACATGTTGAGTAGAACTAACAACACTGGCTGGAAGCATCGAACATTAGCCAATTCTCGCACTACTGGTAATGAACGTTCAGATTGCAAGACATTATATATATATATATATATATATATATATATATATATATATATGTCGTGCCGAATATGTAAAACTGGTCAATTAGCAAGAACTCATTTAAAATTAAGTCCTTTCTGAAATTTTCTCTTATATGTTTAAAAATATATTTTTTTTCATTAATGTTAATGTAAAAATTTTTAATTTTGCACCAAAAGAATCTTAGGAAACTTACATAACCTTATTATAACAAGAACAATTTATTTTAGCCTAACCCAACTAAATATATTTTAAATACGTTTACAATAATTTAATAATAAACAAACACAATCAAATATATTTTTTTCGTTAGGTTCAGAATGATTTTGGCGAAATTATTGCATAGACAAATTTTCACTTGTCCTATATGGCAAGATGAGCGTTGCTATTTAAGCCAAGATCGCAAGTTCTGCCTATTCGGCACGACATATATATATATATATATATATATATATATATATATATATATATATATATATATATATATTTTATTTTTTTTTTTATTATCACACTGGCCGATTCCCACCAAGGCAGGGTGGCCCGAAAAAGAAAAACTTTCACCATCATTCACTCCATCACTGTCTTGTCAGAAGGGTGCTTTACACTACAGTTTTTAAACTGCAACATTAACACCCCTCCTTCAGAGTGCAGGCACTGTACTTCCCATCTCCAGGACTCAAGTCCGGCCTGCCGGTTTCCCTGAATCCCTTCATAAATGTTACTTTGCTCACACTCCAACAGCACGTCAAGTATTAAAAACCATTTGTCTCCATTCACTCCTATCAAACACGCTCACGCATGCCTGCTGGAAGTCCAAGTCCCTCGCACACAAAACCTCCTTTACCCTCTCCCTCCAACCCTTCCTAGGCCGACCCCTACCCCGCCTTCCTTCCACTACAGACTGATACACTCTTGAAGTCATTCTGTTTCGCTCCATTCTCTCTACATGTCCGAACCACCTCAACAACCCTTCCTCAGCCCTCTGGACAACAGTTTTGGTAATCCCGCACCTCCTCCTAACTTCCAAACTACGAATTCTCTGCATTATATTCACACCACACATTGCCCTCAGACATGACATCTCCACTGCCTCCAGCCTTCTCCTCGCTGCAACAGTCATCACCCACGCTTCACACCCATATAAGAGCGTTGGTAAAACTATACTCTCATACATTCCCCTCTTTGCCTCCAAGGACAAAGTTCTTTGTCTCCACAGACTCCTAAGTGCACCACTCACTCTTTTTCCCTCATCAATTCTATGATTCACCTCATCTTTCATAGACGAGGTGAATCATATATATATATATATATATATATATATATATATATATATATATATATATATATATATATGCAAAACAACCACTCTGAAAAAATAGAGAAATTCCAAGCGCTTTCGTGACTACTCACGTTATCAAGGAACTATGAAAGTAAAGCATCTAAGGAAGCTATATAAGGGGTCTGGCCAGCACCTCACTATCAGATCCCACAACGGTTAAACACCTGACGCGCGCCGACCCAACTTGGATAGGTCCTTTGCACAACTCACCCACAAACTATTCTACCAATGAAAATTTAAAAATTATTATTTGTCCAGTGTATTATTAAATTTTTCCAAATTCTATTAATTATAAATGGATCTAATTTATATAAACCAAAGGAAATATTCATATTATTGTCAAAACTGCTTTTTATGAAACAAGATTCAATTATATTCCTGTCGACCATGGACTTGCTTGATACTTTCTCAACTTTTTGAAAATCAATTGGATGGTTAAAATCTCTTACATGAATAAATAGAGCATTGGAATCTTGTCCAGTTCTAATGCTATATTTATGTTGTTTTAATCTTAGTTCGAGATTTTTACCAGTTTGACCGTAATAAACTTTATCGCAAATTTTACAAGGAATCTTATAGACACATCCATCAGCATTTTGGGGGGAATTCTTTATCAAAAGTTTTTTTACTGTATCAAGATTTTTGAATACAACTTTAATATTAAAAGTCTTAAGAAGAGAAGGCATATCAACCAAGTTTTCATGGTAAGGGAGAACCAACATATTTTTAGTTGAATAAGGCTGGTTGTCCCTTTTTGGATTGTAAAAAGTATTTCTAGCAACTCTTGGGTATTTTAAATCATTACCTATTTCATAAATTTTGGATATTTCCTCATCTATGAACTCAGGACTACAAATTCGTAAAGCTCTCAAAAACATTGATGAGAAAACAGACAGTTTGACTCTATCTTGATGCGAGGAATAATAGTGGACATAGGAACAGTTATTTGTAGGTTTTCTGTAAATTTTAAATTTGAATTCATTATTACCCTTAATAATTAAAACATCTAGAAAAGGCAATGAGTTATTTTCTTCAAACTCAACAGTAAAGTTTATAGAATGGGCTAAGCTATTTAATTTTCCAAGGAAATAGTGTATACCTAGAAACCGTTAAAAGCAATTTCAATAAAACAATAAAACTTCTACTGAAAGGCAAAGATGAATTAGTCAAACAATTTACTTCCACTAATCCATCTTTACCTTACATGTATGGACTAATAAAAACACACAAACCAGGGAATCCAGTCAAACCAATTATTAGCTCCATAGGGTCAGTTTCATATAAATTATCCAAATGGCTTGTTGATATTTTGAGCCCTATTGTTGGCAAAATTTCTAACTTTAATGTTAAAAACAACATAGACTTGGTTGATAAATTAAGCTCCTTGACTGACTTAAATGATTTTAACATGGTTAGTTTTGATGTTACTTCCTTGTTTACGAAAGTTCCTGTTGATGATTTATTAAGTTTCTTATCTGAAGAACTCGTTAACTATGATTTACCATTGCCAGTTCCTACTATCATTAAACTTATTAAACTTTGCATTGTTGATGCAAAATTTGTATTTAATGATAAGTTTTACACTCAGAAGTTTGGTATGGCAATGGGAAATCCTCTTTCACCTGTTCTTAGTAACCTATACATGGAATTTTTTTGAAACAAGGCTGCTTAACACAATCCTCCCTAATAGAGCTAAATGGTTCAGATATGTTGATGATATTTTGTCTTATGCCCAAAAATGTAGATATACACCATTTCCTTGGAAAATTAAATAGCTTAGCCCATTCTATAAACTTTACTGTTGAGTTTGAAGAAAATAACTCATTGCCTTTTCTAGCTGTTTTAATTATTAAGGGTAATAATGAATTCAAATTTAAAATCTACAGAAAACCTACAAATAACTGTTCCTATGTCCACTATTATTCCTCGCATCAAGATAGAGTCAAACTGTCTGTTTTCTCATCAATGTTTTTGAGAGCTTTACGAATTTGTAGTCCTGAGTTCATAGATGAGGAAATATCCAAAATTTATGAAATAGGTAATGATTTAAAATACCCAAGAAATGTAATTGATAAATCTTTTAAAGTTGCTAGAAATACTTTTTACAATCCAAAAAGGGACAACCAGCCTTATTCAACTAAAAATATGTTGGTTCTCCGTTACCATGAAAACTTGGTTGATATGCCTTCTCTTCTTAAGACTTTTAATATTGAAGTTGTATTCAAAAATCTTGATACAGTAAAAAAAACTTTTGATAAAGAATTCCCCCCAAAATGCTGATGGATGTGTCTATAAGATTCCTTGTAAAATTTGCGATAAAGTTTATTACGGTCAAACTGGTAAAAATCTCGAACTAAGATTAAAACAACATAAATATAGCAGTAGAACTGGACAAGATTCCAATGCTCTATTTATTCATGTAAGAGATTTTAATCATCCAATTGATTTTCAAAAAGTTGAGAAAGTAGTATCAAGCAAGTCCATGGTCGACAGGAATATAATTGAATCTTGTTTCATAAAAAGCAGTTTTGACAATAATATGAATATTTCCTTTGGTTTATATAAATTAGATCCATTTATAATTAATAGAATTTGGGAAGAATTTAATAATACACTGGACAAATAATTTTTTAATTTTCTTGGGCAGAATAGTTTGTGGGTGAGTTGTGCGAAGGACCTATCCAAGTTGGGTCGGCGCGCGTCAGGTGTTTAACCATTGTGAGATCTGATAGTGAGGTGCTGGCCAGACCCCTTATATAGCTTCCTTGGATGCTTTACTTTCATAGTTCCTTGATAACGCGAGTAGTCACGAAAGCGCTTGGAATTTCTCTATTCTTTCAGAGTGGTTGTTTTGCATATTCTGAAATCACCTGTTTACTGTGATCTTATTGCATATATATATATATATATATATATATATATATATATATATATATATATATATATATATATATATATATATATATATATATATATATATATATATATATATATATATATATATATATATATATATATATATATATATATATATATATATATAGGGAGGTACCACCTCTTGAACTGTCCTGGGGACCCTCATCCTCAGAGAAAAGAATAAACTTGCTTCAGGGAAAACTCAAGGATCTCCCTGAAGCTGTTTGAGAATTTTCTCCTACCACCGCCTATATTTCAAGTATGTTTTATTTAAAGACAAAATATATTGGCCAAACACACACACACACACACACACACACACACACACATATATATATATATATATATATATATATATATATATATATATATATATATATATATATATATGTATATATATATATATATATATATATATATATATATATATATATATATATATATATATATATATATATATATATATATGTCGTGCCGAATATGTAAAACTGGTCAATTAGCAAGAATTCATTTAAAATTAAGTCCTTTCTAAAAAATTTTCTTATACGTTTAAAGATGTATTTTTTTTCATTAATGTTAATGTAAAAATTTTTAATTTTGCTCCAAAAGAATCTTAGAAAACTTACCTAACCTTATTATAACAAGAACAATTTATTTTAGCCTAACCCAACTAAATATATTTTAGATTTGTTTACAATAATTTAATACTAAACAAGCACAGTGAAATATATTTTTTTCGTTAGGTTCAGAATGATTTTGGCGAAATTATTGCATACACAAATTTTTGCTTGTCCTATATGGCAAGATGAGCGTTGCTATTTAAGGCAAGATGGCAAGTTCTGCCTATTCGGCACATTATCTATATATATATATATATATATATATATATATATATATATATATATATATATATATATATATATATATATATATATATATATAGGGTGTGTAAAGGTAGAAAGTTTAGATAAAGAAAAAAATAGATAAAGAAAAATTGGATATCACATTGGGAAGAGGGAGTTTGGAAGAAGTGCATGTTTTTAGATATTTGGGAGTTGACTTATCAACGGATCGATTTATGAAGGATGAGGTTAACCACAGAATTGATGAAGGAAAAAAGGTGAGTGGTGCGTTGAGGTATATGTGGAGGCAAAAAACGTTATCCATTGAGGCAAAGAAGGGAATGTACGAGAGTATAGTGGTACCAACAGTGGTTGTAAATGCAGCAGCGAGGAGGAGGCTGGAGGCAGTGGAGATGTCCTGTCTAAAGGCAATGTGTGGTGTAAATATTATGCAGAGAATTCATAGTGTGGAAATTAGGAGGTGTGGAGTTACTAAATGTATTAGTTAGAGGGCTGAAGAGGGGTTGTTGAGGTGGTTTGGTTATTTAGACAAAATGGAACAAAGAATGACTTGGAGAGTGTATAAATCTGTAGGGGAAGGAAGGCGGGGTAGGGGTCGTCCTCGAAAAGGTTGGAGGGAGGGGGTAAAGAACGTTTTGTGGGCGAGGGGCTTGGACTTCCAGCAAGCATGCGTGAGCGTGTTTGATAGGAATGAATGGGAACGAATGGTTTTTGAGACCTGACGAGCTGTTGGAGTGTGAGCAGGGTAATATTTAGTGAAGGGATTCAGGGAAACCGGTTAACCAGACTTAAGTCCTGGAAATGGGAAGTAAAAAGCCTGCACTTTAAAGGACGGTTTTGGGATACTGGCAGTTTGAAGGGACGTCTAAGCTGTCGTATCTGAGCGCCTCTGCAAAGACAGTGATTATGTATGAGTTATATTGAAAGTGTTGAATGATGAAAGTTAATTCTTTCTTTTTGGGTCACCCTGCCTTGGTGGGAAACGGCCGACATGTTTTTATATATATATATATATATATATATATATATATATATATATATATATATATTTATATATATATATATATATATATTCTTTCTTTCTTTCTTTCAACACACCGGCCGTATCCCACCGAGGCGGGGTGGCCCAAAAGGAAAAACGAAAGTTTCTCCTTTTACATTTAGTAATATATACAGGAGAAGAGGTTACTAGCCCCTTGCTCCCGGCATTTTAGTTGCCTCTTACAACACGCATGGCTTACGGAGGAAGAATTCTGTTCCACTTCCCCATGGAGATAAGAGGAAATAAACAAGAATAAGAACTAGAAAGAAAATAGAAGAAAACCCAGAGGGGTGTGTATATATGTGCTTGTACATGTATGTGTAGTGTGACCTAAGTGTAAGTAGAAGTAGCAAGACGTACCTGAAATCTTGCATGTTCATGAGACAGAAAAAAGGACACCAGCAATCCTACCATCATGTAAAACAATTACAGGCTTTCGTTTTACACTCACTTGGCAGGACGGTAGTACCTCCCTGGGCGGTTGCTGTCTACCAACCTACTACCTATAATATATATATATATATATATATATATATATATATATATATATAACCCCTAAGCCCCCGCCCCATTTTGTCATCCCTGTGACCTGCCTTCCTCCTCATTTTTGTCAGTGTTGTGGCGCCCCTCCCAGTGTCCAACACATCCCAGGTGACGAGGAGCGCGATGACAAGTTTCTTGTAATGACCGTCCTGGCGCCTGTAATGATCGTCCTGCTCTATTAGGCTCGTATAACGACGAGTTCAATGGCTTGCCGCTCGTTAAACTACCGCTAATGACCAGGTAATTTATGGTCTTTGGTCCGGCTGTTCATTAATTTGACCTCTAACTACGCAGTGCCTTGTTTAACGAATGAATCATCGTTATTTTGAAACCAGACATGTTTTCGTTGATTTGCTTGATTTTTTTTAATTTAATAGTTGGAGAATTCAAGTTAATGGGGAAGCCAGTTTTGAGAGTAATAACTGAGAAGTAATTTTTGGAATATTCCACCGATGTTTCGTGTTGTAGGCGTGTCAGGTATTTGGAGTGAAAAGAATTGTTTGTACGGTGGTGTGTTGACCCACAGGAAGAGTGGGGGTACCTAGTATTGTCTTCATGGTGGTGTGTTCAACCCCAGGAAGAGTGGTGGTACCTAGTATTGTCTTTATGGTGGTGTGTGCTGTAGCTCGGTTGGTAGTGCGCTCATTTCACACACTGTCATGGTTCGATCTCCCAGTACGGGTGGAAACATTGGGCATGTTTCCTTACACCTGCTGTCCATGTTCACCTACCAGTAAGTACTACATGGCAAAGTAGGCAGATGGATCTTCAACTTCCTAACCAATCGAACACAAAGAGTAATGGTAAACAGAGTTAAATCGGAAGCCGCCATAATGAAGAGCTCTGTCCCACGAGGCACAGTACTCGCACCTATCTTGTTCCTCATTCTCATATCAGACATAGACAGAGATGTAAGCCATAGCACTGTATCATCTTCTGCAGACGATGCTAGGATCTGCATGAGAGTGTCATCCATTGAGGACACGGCAAAGCTCCAAGAAGATATAAACCAAGTTTTCCAATGGGCAACGGAGAACAATATGATTTTCAATGAAGACAAATTCCAACTACTCATTTACGAAAAACTAGAGAAAATAATAGCTAGGACTGAGTATACTACAAACTCTAATCACACAATAGACCGGAAAAGTAATATGAAGGACGTGGGTGGTAATGTCCGAAGACCTCACCGTCAAGGACGACAACAATGCCACTATCACATCTGCGAGGAAACTGATAGGATGGATAATGAGAACATTCAAGACAAGAGATGGTAAGCCAATGATGATCCTTTTTAAATCACTTGTTCTCTCTAGGCTGGAATACTGATGTACATTAACCTCCCCATTCAAGGCAGGTGAAATTGCAGATCTAGAGAATATACCGAGAACCTTTACTGCACGTGTAAGTTTTATCAAACGAGAGAGATATATCATAATCTACACCTGGAAGATTCTGGAAGGACTGATCTTTAATATGCACACAGAAATCACTCCATGCGAAAGCAAAAAAGACTTGGCAGGCGATACAACATACCCCCAGTGAAAAGTAGGAGTATCACTGGAACAAAAAGAGAACATGCAATAAGTGTCCGGGGCCCAAGACTGTTTAACAGCCTCCCACCAGCCATCAGGGGCATTACCAATAGACCCCTGATTGCCTTCAAGAGGGAGCTGGATAGATACCAAAAGTTGGTGCCGGATCAGCCGGGCTGTGGTTCGTACGTTGGACTGCGTGCGGCCAGCATTAACAGCCTCGTTGATCAGTCCCTGATCCACCGGGAGGCCTGGTCGTGGACCGGGCCGCGGGGGCGTTGATCCCCGGAATACCCTCCAGGTCGACTCCAGGTAGGGTGTTAGCCACCTGGTGTGGGTCCCATCCTTGGGGACAAAATTAAACTAAGTTGCCAGGGGCTTATATATATATATATATATATATATATATATATATATATATATATATATATATATATATATATATATATATATATATATATATATATATATATATTTATATATATATATATATATATATATATATATATATATATATATATATATAGTGCCGAATAGGTAAAATGGATCAGCAAGATTAGCAAGAACTCATTTAAAATTAAGTCCTTTCTAAAATTTTCTCTTATACGTTTAAAGATATATTTTTTTTCATTTATGTAAATGTAAAAATTAATAATTTTGTGCCAAAAGAACCTTAGAAAACTTACCTAATCTTTTAATAACAAGTGCAATTTAATTTAGCCTAATCCAATTAAATATATTTTAGATAAGTTTACAATAATTTAATAATAAACAAACACAATGAAATATATTTTTTTCGTTAGGTTCAGAATGATTTTGGCGAAATTGTTGCATACACAAATTTTCGCTTGTCTTATTCGGCACGATACACACACACACACACACACACACACACACATATATATATATATATATATATATATATATATATATATATATATATACGCAAAACAACCATGCAAGGAGTTGAATGATAGCTCTAGGTCTTTCTTGTTGCAATGAAAACATCATCAGGAGCTAGCAATATTTCAGAACAGAGGAGGTGGAAGCAAACATGATCACAGGAAGCGATATTTCTTATTTCTCTGACACTTTTTACTTTTTGTGTATTTTGAACATCACTCAAAATCTGTATTTTTTTTTTTAAGTTCCTTTATTCATATTTTATACTCGAGTGAGAAAATATTGTCTATAAAAACAATATGAAGAATAATTAAATGAAATTACATCAACATACACGCCATCAAAATAATGATATTGACGTTAATAATGTAGTGATGTATAGAAGGAACATAATGTAGTGTACGAATGGTATATAATACCGACAAGTTGAGATTAAGACACATGTGCAACATCTGGGTATCTTTATTGTAGACGTTTCGCCATCCAGTGCCTTTATCAATACAAATTCTGTACATAGTTCTACTGTCTTCAAGTTATGTCCTTGAATTTGTATTGATAAAGCCACTGGATGGCGAAACGTCTACAATAAAGATACCCAGATGTTGAACATAATGTACTCATTGTACTCTTAAATGACAGCTTCTTGTCGCCTTGCTTTCTCTTCCGCATTTTCTCTTTTCCAAATTATCTTTCTTTCATATTCTTTTGCACGTTATCTCGTTCCCCACTGTCTCTCCCCGTTCACTGTGATGATGCTTTCTGTGATGATCAACAACTGCGTAACTAAATACCAGAAGCTAGTAACATTGCTACAGTGTATCCTGATATTAAAATATCTAATAAAAAATCAAAGAAAAAAGGAATTAATGTATAATTCTTACTGATACCCTCACACAATGAATTACTCCTTGACGATAAAGTTAAACCAAAGACAATATCCTGAACTAAAATACATATGTGCCAAGTATTAGGAATAACATTACGAGATAAGTAAATAATGAAAGTAAATGTTATGGATATGCATTTATAACCTCAGTAGATCACTCACCATGACAGCATGAAAGTAACCATACTTACGAAGCAACTTGCAATATAAACAGACTGGTGTTGTAATCAAACCTTGGCTTTGTTACAAGACAGTCTGGAGTTCTGAGACTCTCTGATCGCGGGTTCTATTCCCGCCCGTGGTACGGTTTGTTTACTTCTGGCAGTTTGGTGCTCGTGCACATGATCACTATGTACTTGATTGTTCATTTATTGAGGAAGACAGAGACAGACGACATGACAACCTATGTGATACGTCATATTATAATAAACATAATATACTAAGTATATTAAGCAAATGTTTTAAATTTGTTTGCAACCGATAAGACATAATTTGTAGACATTTATCCAGATGAACTCCTAGTAACCACTTTGGGGCCTAGTTCCTGGGACTTTTGTGTGAATTCATATACTCTTGCGCTTCTGTCTACAGGATGGTTATGTTCTTGCACGGCCATCCATAGGATGGATGTCTACTGCCATCCATAGGATGGTTATGTTCTTGCACGGCCATCCATAGGATGGTTATTTTCTTGCACGGCCATCCATAGGATGGTTATGTTTTTGCACGGCCATCCATAGGATGGTTATGTTTTTGCACGGCCGTCCACAGGATGTATATATTTTTGCACTGCCATCCACAGGATGGATGTCTACTGCCATCCATAGGATGGTTATGTTCTTGCACTGCCATCCACAGGATAGGTATGTTTTGGCACTGCCATTCACAGGATGGCTATGTTCTTGCGCTGCCATTCACAGGATGTATATTGTCTTGCACTACCATCCACAGGATAGAATGTATTCTTGCACTGCCATCCACAGGATGTATATTATCTTGTACTATCATCCACAGGATGGAGTGTATTCTTGCACTACCGTCCACAAGATAAATATGAGGAGCACAATAAACCAGTCACTTCAGAGACGAAAAACTAGTTTCTACTGCCCATTCTTTGCATCCTTCACAGCGACCTGGAGTTATTTCCTGGTCTACCGAAAAAGAATTCAGCCTAATCACATTCATTCTTTCTAACAGCATTCAGTCTAGCAAATAAATCTAGCTAATTACATTCAATCTAGCAAATAAATCTAGCTAATTACATTCAATCTAGCAAATAAATCTAGCTAATTACATTCAATCTAGCAAATAAATCTAGCTAATTGCATTCAGTCTACAACACAAGTCGAGCTAAGAACATCAAGAATATAAATATTAGATTTTTTTTTAAAAGATCTAAAAATAATCGTCATTTGCTTAAAAAAAATTATCCCTCTTTAATATAATCTTCGAGGAATAAATAATTACAGTTCAGAATTTTCATATAAAGTGAGTTTATAATTGTTATCAAAGGTGTTCATAAATCTTTTTCCCCCACCTCAAAAAAATTATATATTATTTCCTGTAATTCAGTTATCATAATTTTTAGATATATTTAAACCTGCATTTGAAGTTATGCAACATACACTGAGAGATGTATGTCTCTCAGAGTGTATGTCTCTCAGTGTATGTCTCTCAGTATATGTCTCTCAGTGTGTATGTCTCTCAGTGTGTATATCTCTCAGTGTGTGTCTCTCAGTGTATGTCTCTCAGTGTGTATGTCTCTCAGTGTGTATGTCTCTCAGTGTGTGTATGTCTCTCAGTGTGTGTATGTCTCTCAGTGTGTATGTCTCTCAGAGTGTGTATGTCTCTCAGTGTGTATGTCTCTCAGTGTGTGTATGTCTCTCAGAGTGTGTATGTCTCTCAGTGTGTGTATGTCTCTCAGTGTGTATGTCTCTCAGTGTGTGTATGTCTCTCAGTGTATGTCTCTCAGTGTGTATGTCTCTCAGTGTGTGTATGTCTCTCAGTGTGTGTATGTCTCTCAGAGTGTATGTCTCTCAGTGTGTATGTCTCTCAGTGTGTGTATGTCTCTCAGTGTGTATGTCTCTCAGTGTGTGTATGTCTCTCAGTGTGTGTATGTCTCTCAGTGTGTGTATGTCTCTCAGTGTGTGTATGTCTCTCAGAGTGTATGTCTCTCAGTGTGTATGTCTCTCAGTGTGTGTATGTCTCTCAGTGTGTATGTCTCTCAGTGTGTGTATGTCTCTCAGTGTGTGTATGTCTCTCAGTGTATGTCTCTCAGAGTGTGTATGTCTCTCAGAGTGTGTATGTCTCTCAGAGTGTGTATGTCTCTCAGAGTGTGTATGTCTCTCAGTGTGTATGTCTCTCAGTGTGTATGTCTCTCAGAGTGTGTATGTCTCTCAGTGTGTGTATGTCTCTCAGAGTGTGTATGTCTCTCAGAGTGTGTATGTCTCTCAGTGTGTATGTCTCTCAGTGTGTATGTCTCTCAGAGTGTGTATGTCTCTCAGAGTGTGTATGTCTCTCAGAGTGTGTATGTCTCTCAGAGTGTGTATGTCTCTCAGTGTGTATGTCTCTCAGTGTGTATGTCTCTCAGAGTGTGTATGTCTCTCAGTGTGTATGTCTCTCAGTGTGTGTATGTCTCTCAGAGTGTGTATGTCTCTCAGTGTGTGTATGTCTCTCAGTGTGTATGTCTCTCAGAGTGTGTATGTCTCTCAGTGTGTGTATGTCTCTCAGTGTGTGTATGTCTCTGTGTGTATGTCTCTGTGTGTATGTCTCTGTGTGTATGTCTCTGTGTGTATGTCTCTGTGTGTATGTCTCTGTGTGTATGTCTCTGTGTGTATGTCTCTGTGTGTATGTCTCTGTGTGTATGTCTCTGTGTGTATGTCTCTGTGTGTATGTCTCTGTGTGTATGTCTCTCAGAGTGTGTATGTCTCTCAGAGTGTGTATGTCTCTCAGAGTGTGTATGTCTCTCAGTGTGTATGTCTCTCAGAGTGTGTATGTCTCTCAGTGTGTATGTCTCTCAGTGTGTGTATGTCTCTCAGAGTGTGTATGTCTCTCAGTGTGTGTATGTCTCTCAGTGTGTATGTCTCTCAGTGTGTATGTCTCTCAGAGTGTGTATGTCTCTCAGAGTATGTCTCTCAGTGTGTATGTCTCTCAGAGTGTGTATGTCTCTCAGAGTGTGTATGTCTCTCAGAGTGTGTATGTCTCTCAGTGTGTATGTCTCTCAGAGTGTGTATGTCTCTCAGAGTGTGTATGTCTCTCAGAGTGTGTATGTCTCTCAGTGTGTATGTCTCTCAGTGTGTATGTCTCTCAGAGTGTGTATGTCTCTCAGAGTGTGTATGTCTCTCAGTGTGTATGTCTCTCAGTGTGTATGTCTCTCAGAGTGTGTATGTCTCTCAGTGTGTGTATGTCTCTCAGTGTGTGTATGTCTCTCAGTGTGTATGTCTCTCAGAGTGTGTATGTCTCTCAGTGTGTATGTCTCTCAGTGTGTGTATGTCTCTCAGTGTGTATGTCTCTCAGAGTGTGTATGTCTCTCAGAGTGTGTATGTCTCTCAGTGTGTATGTCTCTCAGAGTGTGTATGTCTCTCAGAGTGTGTATGTCTCTCAGAGTATGTCTCTCAGTGTGTGTATGTCTCTCAGAGTGTGTATGTCTCTCAGAGTGTGTATGTCTCTCAGAGTGTGTATGTCTCTCAGAGTGTGTATGTCTCTCAGTGTGTATGTCTCTCAGTGTATGTCTCTCAGAGTGTGTATGTCTCTCAGTGTGTGTATGTCTCTCAGAGTGTGTATGTCTCTCAGAGTGTGTATGTCTCTCAGAGTGTGTACGCTGGCAGTTTATTTCTTATTCTGGGGGTTAAATTATTCTTGACCGGTGATTAAGAGGTCAAGTGCAGCCTTAATGACTAGTTCGGTCGATAACCTTGAAACCCCATTAACCTACTTGAACATACACTTCAAGAGATGTATACCTCTCGGTGCATACGCACTGAGAGAACACTTGAACCTCTACTTTAAGTATTAAAGCATTCTTAACAGGTGGTGAACAGGTGGCTCGCAGCTTTAATGACCCTCGTGTCACAAATTAACCAATCAATTGGTGTATGTAGTGAGAGTAACGGTGTATATCTCAGTGAATATGCCTACACTGCCACCAGCCCACTATTATGGATTAAGTCTGAATGGTTTCGCTAACCAACGTTTCGCCAGTCAGGGGTTTCTTCAGTCCAGAAGGGGCGAAACTGTCGTTGATGAGTAGTGTAAGTAAAGGAGACTTGAAACTTTATTAACGCCACCAGGGAACAGCCTTATCTTCCGAGCATAATAAAGATGGCAGTCGTAATAAAATATCGCAACGGAAAGTGAGAGGCTGAACACTACGTCAAACAGTAAAATGAAGAAATCTCTTTATTCTTTTAGATTTATCCTTCTTCCCCTCCCCTCGTCGCCCTTCCCCAGCTCCCCACTTCTCTCCCCTTGCTCCCCTCCCAACCCCAACCTTCTTACATCACCTACATCCACCCACTCAAAAATCTTTCTCGCAATTAAGCACTTTTAGTTCCCCAGACGGGACAGTGTTCGAGGAGACAGGCAGACAGGCAGGGCAGGTAGGCAGCAGGTCAAGCAGACAGCCAGGGCAGGTAGGCAGCAGGTCAAACAGACAGAGCAGGTAGGCAGCAGGACATACAGATAGTAGTAGGGCATGCAGGAACAGAGGTAAGCCGGACATGTAGAATTAACACACAGGCAATCAGCATGGACTGGCAGGCAGACAGGCAGCCAGACAGGCAAGACTGGCATCCAGATAGGCAACACTGACAGCCAGAGAGCCATGAATGGCAGCCAGAAATCAGACAAGTAAGAGACAAGCAGTCAGGCGAGCAAAACAGACAAGCAGGTAGACAGACAAGAGACAAGCAGGCAGACGAGCAAAACAGACAGACAAGCAGGCAGACAGGCAAGACAGGACTAGCAGTCAGGCAGACCACCTCAATAATTCATGCCGCTATTATTACTGAGTTATATCCGCGCGGGCCCAAGTTTGCTCTGAGACCGACGCTTCCCCACCCACCATTACCTAAACGTTTAAAACCAATTACGCCCTTGCGACGCCCATCAGCCCTAATTAATATGCAAGATATGGCAATTTCTTAACCCCGAGAGTGATTAACCCAAGGATCGGTGGAGGGTTGATCCTCGCTCTCCAACAACAGTTAATGACGCCCGATAAATCCTCTCTCATTTAGAGCAAGGGAAAAATATAGAGGGAGGGAGGCTCCTCTCTTTTTTTCGTTTCTCTAATGCTAATTTTGCAATTCGACGGTGAAATTCTTGCCTTGAAAGCCCCCTTCTGGCTTGTATTTTACCTCAAGAAAGGTCTATTACTGTGAGAGACTTGCAGGTACACTGTCATTACTGTATAAGTGAGGCGGACTTGTTAGTGTGGGTAAAATAATCTTGCTCGCATTACTGTGAGAGAGGAGTATAGATGCCTGTGACATAGATGAGGGGTATTAGACGTGTATACCATAACTGAAGGATATTAGACGTGTATGACATAGCTGAGGTATATTAGACGTGTATGACATAGCTGAGGTATATTAGACGTGTATGACATAGCTGAGGTATATTAGACGTGTATGACATAGCTGAGGGATATTAGACGTGTATGACATAGCTGAGGGATATTAGACGTGTATGACATAGCTGAGGGGTACTGACACCTGTGACATAAATGAAGGATATAGACCTGTGACACAGAGTATAGATTGCGTGAGATATAGATGATAGGTAAATCTCTATGTGACATAGATGAGGAGTATAAACTGCGTGTGACATACAGTAGACGAGTGGTATAGACGAGCGTGACATACAGTAGACAAGGGGTATAGACGAGTATTACAACCCAGGAGTCCAAATGGCCTGTTATCCTGGGTGTAAAGGGAGCAAAATAAACACATCAGAAAACTTTTGAGTTGTATTATCCTTCACCAATTTGGAACAGAAGTATATACACTATGTACAGTTACAGGTATCAGTGCACTCCACGGTAAGCAAGGCAGAATAGAAGCCACTAGAGAACAGACCGTGCTTCAACCAGCTCTAGAATGGGAATGACAAGAACAGACAGGAGAGTGGTACCCACATAACCTCTGCGATTGCCAAAACCATCTTCTCATTGGCTGGAACCTGGGTACTGGTTGAACGACGGGGCCCCATCGTCAACCCTCAGTCACCTGGTTCGCTGGTTGAGGGAGATAGCCTGTAAATGAAGGTGTGTACATGCGCCGAATAAAGGTTACGTACTCTTTGTATGCCACAACGAGCGTGACATACAGTAGACAAGGGGTATATACGTGTGTGACATACAGTAGACAAGGGGTATATACGTGTGTGACATATAGTAGACGAGTGGTATAGACGAGCGTGACATACAGTAGACAAGGGGTATAGATGTGCGTGACATACAGTAGACGAGGGGTATAGACGTGCGTGACATACAGTAGACGAGGGGTATAGACGTGCGTGACATACAGTAGACGAGTGGTATAGACGTGTGTGACATACAGTAGACGAGTGGTATAGACGTGTGTGACATACAGTAGACAAGGGGTATAGACGTGTGTGACATACAGTAGACGAGGGGTATAGACGTGCGTGACATACAGTAGACGAGTGGTATAGACGTGTGTGACATACAGTAGACGAGTGGTATAGACGAGCGTGACATACAGTAGACAAGGGGTATAGACGTGTGTGACATGCAGTAGACGAGTGGTATAGACGTGTGTGACATACAGTAGACAAGGGGTATAGACGTGTGTGACATACAGTAGACAAGTGGTATAGACGTGTGTGACATACAGTAGACAAGTGGTATAGACGTGTGTGACATACAGTAGACAAGTGGTATAGACGTGTGTGACATACAGTAGACGAGTGGTATAGACGAGCGTGACATACAGTAGACAAGTGGTATAGACGTGTGTGACATACAGTAGACAAGTGGTATAGACGTGTGTGACATACAGTAGACAAGTGGTATAGACGTGTGTGACATACAGTAGACAAGGGGTATAGACGTGTGTGACATACAGTAGACGAGGGGTATAGACGTGCGTGACATACAGTAGACGAGTGGTATAGACGTGTATGACATACAGTAGACGAGTGGTATAGACGTGTGTGACATACAGTAGACAAGGGGTATAGACGTGTGTGACATACAGTAGACGAGTGGTATAGACGTGTGTGACATACAGTAGACGAGTGGTATAGACGTGTGTGACATACAGTAGACGAGTGGTATAGACGTGTGTGACATACAGTAGACAAGGGGTATAGACGTGTGTGACATGCAGTAGACGAGTGGTATAGACGTGTGTGACATGCAGTAGACAAGGGGTATAGACGTGTGTGACAAAGTAGACGAGTGGTATAGACGAGCGTGACATACAGCAGACAAGGGGTATAGACGTGCGTGACATACAGTAGACGAGTGGTATAGACGAGCGTGACATACAGTAGACAAGTGGTATAGACGTGTGTGACATACAGTAGACAAGGGGTATAGACGTGTGTGACATGCAGTAGACGAGTGGTATAGACGTGTGTGACATACAGTAGACAAGGAGTATAGACGTGTGTGACATGCAGTAGACGAGTGGTATAGACGTGTGTGAGATACAGTAGACAAGGGGTAAAGACGTGTGTGACATACAGTAGACGAGGGGTATAGACGTGCGTGACATACAGTAGACAAGGAGTATAGACGTGTGTGACATGCAATAGACGAGTGGTATAGACGTGTGTGACATGCAATAGACGAGTGGTATAGACGTGTGTGACATACAGTAGACGAGTGGTATAGACGTGTGTGACATACAGTAGACGAGTGGTATAGACGTGCGTGAAATACAGTAGACAAGGAGTATAGACGTGTGTGACATGCAATAGACGAGTGGTATAGACGTGTGTGACATACAGTAGACGAGTGGTATAGACGTGTGTGACATACAGTAGACGAGTGGTATAGACGTGTGTGACATACAGTAGACGAGTGGTATAGACGTGTGTGACATGCAATAGACGAGTGGTATAGACGTGTGTGACATGCAATAGACGAGTGGTATAGACGTGTGTGACATACAGTAGACGAGTGGTATAGACGTGTGTGACATACAGTAGACGAGTGGTATAGACGTGTGTGACATACAGTAGACGAGTGGTATAGACGTGTGTGACATACAGTAGACGAGTGGTATAGACGTGTGTGACATGCAATAGACGAGTGGTATAGACGTGTGTGACATGCAATAGACGAGTGGTATAGACGTGTGTGACATACAGTAGACAAGGGGTATAGACGTGTGTGACATACAGTAGACGAGTGGTATAGACGTGTGTGACATACAGTAGACAAGGGGTATAGACGTGCGTGACAAAGTAGACGAGTGGTATAGACGTGCGTGACATAAAGTAGACGAGTGGTATAGACGTGTGTGACATACAGTAGACGAGTGGTATAGACGTGTGTGACATAAAGTAGACGAGCGGTATAGACGTGTGTGACATGCAGTAGACGAGCGGTATAGACGTGTGTGACATGCAGTAGACGAGCGGTATAGACGTGTGTGACATGCAGTAGACGAGCGGTATAGACGTGCGTGACACAGATGAGTGTTATAGACAATATCGAACTTAATTTGATGCAATCAAACAGCAACTGAGAAGACTATATTATGTGAAAAATATCTATTGAATCAGTAATGGTAGAATGTAGAATGAATAGGAGAGAGAGAGAGAGAGAGAGAGAGAGAGAGAGAGAGAGAGACAGAGACAGAGAGAGAGAGAGAGAGAGAGAGAGAGAGAGAGAGAGAGAGAGAGAGAGAGAGAGAGTTCAGAGGTTACAGACAGGGTAAATAATATACAGCTAGACAATAAAATCACCATATTCAGATATTTACCTACCTCCCTAACATGTACCTACCTCCCTAACACGTACCTACCTCCCTAACATGTACCTACCTCCCTAACATGTACCTACCTCCCTAACACGTACCTACCTCCCTAACATGTACCTACCTCCCTAACATGTACCTACCTCCCTAACACGTACCTACCTCCCTAACATGTACCTACCTCCCTAACACGTACCTACCTCCCTAACACGTACCTACCTCCCTAACATGTACCTACCTCCCTAACACGTACCTACCTCCCTAACATGTACCTACCTCCTTAACACGTACCTACCTCCCTAACACGTACCTACCTCCCTAACACGTACCTACCTCCCTAACATGTGCCTACCTCCTTAACACGTACCTACCTCCGTAACACGTACCTACCTCCCTAACATGTACCTACCTTCTTAACACGTACCTACCTCCGTAACACGTACCTACCTCCCTAACATGTACCTACCTCCTTAACACGTACCTACCTCCCTAACATGTACCTACCTCCTTAACACGTACCTACCTCCCTAACATGTACCTACCTCCTTAACACGTACCTACCTCCCTAACACGTACCTACCTCCCTAACATGTACCTACCTCCTTAACACGTACCTACCTCCGTAACACGTACCTACCTCCCTAACATGTACCTGCCTCCTTAACACGTACCTACCTCCCTAACACGTACCTACCTCCCTAACATGTACCTGCCTCCTTAACACGTACCTACCTCCCTAACACGTACCTACCTCCCTAACATGTACCTGCCTCCTTAACACGTACCTACCTCCCTAACACGTACCTACCTCCCTAACATGTACCTACCTCCTTAACACGTACCTACGTCCCTAACACGTACCTTCTTCCCTAACGTGTACTTACCTCCCTAACACGTACCTTCTTCCCTAACGTGTACTTACCTCCCTAACATGTACCTACCTCCCTAACACGTACCTACCTCCCTAATACGTACCTACCTCCCTAACAC
>NC_091342.1:17517171-17521144 GCF_038502225.1 Cherax quadricarinatus
TATGAAAAGGTAATATACATGTAATATATATACATACATTGCAACCCATTCAGGGGTTGCAATATATATATATATATATATATATATATATATATATATATATATATATGTATATATATGTGTGTGTGTGTGTGTGTGTGTGTGTGTGTGTGTGTGTGTGTGTGTGTGTGTGTCGTGCCGAATAGGCAGAACTTGCCATCTTGGCTTAAATAGCAACCCTCATCTTGCAATATAGGACAAGCGAATATTTGTGTATGCAATAATTTCGCCAAAATCATTCTGAACCTAAAGAAAAAAATATATTTCACTGTGTTTGTTTAGTATTAAATTATTGTAAACAAGTCTAAAATATATTTAGTTGGGTTAGGCTAAAATAAATTGTTCTTGTTATAATAAGGTTGGGTAAGTTTTCTAAGATTCTTTTGATGCAAAATTAAAAATTTTTACATTAACATCAATGAAAAAAATATATCTTTAAAAGTATAAGAGAAAATTTTAGGAAGGACTTAATTTTAAATGAGTTCTTGCTAACTGACCAGTTTTACATACTCGGCACGACATTATATATATATATATATATATATATATATATATATATATATATATATATATATATATATATATATATACAGTCATTAGTCAAGGAGATTGTCCCCGAACGCTTGAGAGATGTGGTAGGAGCTCATGACCCCGGGTTTACTGAAGCAGCGATTCGGTGGGACACCCTTACAGATTCTTCCAGTAGACCAGCTCCTCCCAAAGAACACAAATAGTCATGGAAAAAATCGCCAACACAATACTCACCAACGCCTCAGGAAAGGACAAAGCTCGTCTCCTGGCAGTGGAGGCACCACACTCAGATTTCCTTTTAGCTGTTCCCAATTCCTCCCTGGGCACTCGACTCGACCCACAGGCCATTCGGATTGGTGTTGCTCTTCGCCTAGCCGCCCCATCCTCACCGAACATAGGTGTATTTGCGGCAGGGCGACGACTGATCAATTCGGACTTTATGGTCTCGTGTGTCACACAGCAGAAGGGAAGTATGCCAGACATGAGGAGGTCAATGACATCATAAAGAGAAGCCTCTCCACAGCCCGTTGCCCAGCTCAACGGGAACCCCAAGTGCAGAGGTCTGACGGAAGTCAAAAGCGTCCTGATGGAGCCACTATGCTACCCTGGAAGGATGGAAAGCAGATTGCCTAGTAGTACACATGTGCCGCCACATTGGCAGACACCTACTTGCCATACTCCGAAGCTGAAGGGGGTGGAGCTGCCAGTCACAGGGAGACCCAAAAGATCCGCAAATATGAAGACCTTCCCCCTTGTTATAACTTCATCCCAATAGGGTCGGAGACCCTTGGAGCATGGTGCAAGTGTGCTCTAAAGTTCCTCAAAGAGCTGGGTGAAAAGCTCGTCATAGAAACCAAGGACCACAGGGCGACCAGCTTCCTCTTTCAGAGACTCAGTGTTGAGATCCAGAGAGGAAATGCCTGCAGCATTCTGGGCACGAGGCCCACCGACGGGGAACTGGATGAAGTATTCGAGTTGTAGCTCTGAGTTATCTCTGTTGTTTTACTTTCCTTTGTATTTTTGTGAATGTTTTGTCAATGTATTTTGTCTTTAAATAAAATATTTTATCATATATAGGGGGTGGTAGGAGAAAATTCTCGAACAGCTTCAGGGAGAACTTTGAGTTGTCCCAGAAGCAAGTTTATTCTTTTCTCTGAGGATGAGGGTCCCTAGAACAGTTCTAGAGGTGGTACCTCTCTCTCTCTCTCTCTCTCTCTCTCTCTCTCTCTCTCACATATATAGAATGAAAAAAATAAAAACATTGAGAGAATCTTTTAAATTTTTAAATGAAGATGATGAAAGGCGAAGATTACCTCCATTTACCACGGAGGAAGACGATCTAGAAGAAGGAAGAGGAAAAGGAGGAAGAAGAGGGCAGAACTACAGGAAGGGATAGAAGAAAAGCAACTACGATAGATGGGATTAAGAGTGAGATACAGCTAGGAGGCTGACATGTAGATTATTGTACAATCCAGTTTACACTTGACTACAGTGAGTGACTCTCACTAAGTACACACATTAAGGCAATGTTAACTGTATACCACATCGTAAGCTTATATAGAGAGGGGAACTCAGGTAGATGGCGAGTGATGGTGAGTAAAGCTGGAAAAATAAACACAAATTCAGTATAATGTGATCCTTTATTGACTACGTTTCGCCCACACAGTGTACTTTATTAAGTCACAAACAGATCTACCTGAGTAAAGAGTACATGAGTATATATAGTGTAGAGAGTCAAGTGCAGGATGGTGGGGAGGTTGGACTTGAGACGGACCTGCTCGGGACGGCCGAAAATGTTGGGTAGGTTAGATGTGAGTTTATTTTTAAATCATGTCGGCATTTTAGACCTTTTATGTCCATCCAGATTGAAGCTGTTTAGTTACATCAGGAAGCAAAGTTGTGAATCAGGTCTTCTGGGATCGTGGCTTCAGACTTCAAGGATCTGAAAGAAGCCTCGAGTACATTTGCTCATCTCGCAGCAAAGTCATAACTTTATTAAACTTGTCATTTATAGTAATAACAATGTCTTTATTGGTTTTAAACTCATCGGGAAGCAAAGTTTTCTTCCATTCTTAACGTCACCTTCAATGATTGTGTAAAAAAAACATGTAATTCTCCTTTTATCTCTGGAATTTTACACTTTTTATTAGTAGAGGAAAACAACTGAAACCGGTTAAGCAGTGAGACGAGATTGTTGTTGCAGTCAGTGCAGAGAAAATTCTTGCTAATACTTCAGAGATAATAAAGATGTCTTTATTCTGTTTGTAATAATGTTGGTACAATTACCGACAACATGTTGGTTAAAAGGACACAAGTGCAGCTAATGTGACATTTTTACTGTGGCAACGTTGCGCTCTCCAGGAGCTTTGTAAAGTTTTACCAACAATACTTGGCTATAGATGGTATATATAGGTATAGAGTGAGGTGCAAGGAATATAATCGTTGTAGGTAGTAGAGGTACTTGTGGTGGTGGTGCTAGTGGTAGTAGAGGTGGCGGTACTAGTGGTAGTACTTGTGGCAATAGTGGTGGTGGTACTAGTGACAATACTTGTGGGAGTAGTGCTGGTGGTACTAGTGGTAGTACTTGTGGTAGTAGTGGTGGTGGTACTAGTGGTAGTAGTGCTGGTGGTACTAGTGGTAGTACTTGTGGTAGTAGTGGTGGTGGTACTAGTGGTAATACTTGTGGTAATAGTGGTGGTGGTACTAGTGGTAGTACTTGTGGTAGTAGTGGTGGTGGTACTAGTGGTAGTACTAGTGGTAGCAGTGGTGGTGGTAGTAGTGGTGGTGGTACTAGTGGTAATACTTGTGGTAATAGTGGTGGTGGTACTAGTGGTAGTACTTGTGGTAGTAGTGGTGGTGGTACTAGTGATAGTACTTGTGGGAGTAGTGCTGGTGGTACTAGTGGTAGTACTTGTGGTAGTAGTGGTGGTGGTACTAGTGGTAATACTTGTGGTAATAGTGGTGGTGGTACTAGTGGTAGTACTTGTGGTAGTAGTGGTGGTGGTACTAGTGGTAGTACTTGTGGTAGTAGTGGTAGTGGTACTAGTGGTAATACTTGTGGTAATAGTGGTGGTGGTACTAGTGGTAGTACTTGTGGTAGTAGTGGTGGTGGTACTAGTGACAATACTTGTGGGAGTAGTGCTGGTGGTACTAGTGGTAGTACTTGTGGTAGTAGTGGTGGTGGTACTAGTGGTAATACTTGTGGTAATAGTGGTGGTGGTACTAGTGGTAGTACTTGTGGTAGTAATGGTGGTGGTACTAGTGGTAGTACTTGTGGTAGTAGTGGTGGTGGTACTAGTGACAGTACTTGTGGTAGTACTTGTGGTAGTACTTGTGGTAGAAATTGTGGTAGTACTTGTGGTAGTGGTGGTAGTAGTGGTAGTACTTGTGGTGGTGGTGGTAG
>NC_091342.1:17521244-17551244 GCF_038502225.1 Cherax quadricarinatus
TCAACGTTAACAGTATTCAACTGCTCCATCCAGTCAGGACAGCTGCCACAAAATTTGAAAATTGTAAATTTCGTTCCTGTAATATATATATATATATATATATATATATATATATATATATATATATATATATATATATATATATATATATATATATATATATATATAATGCAAAACAACCACTGTGAAAGAATAGAAAAGTTCCAAGCGCTTTCGTGACTACTCACATTATCAAGGAACAATGTTCCTTGATAATGTGAGTAGTCACGAAATCGCTTGGAACTTTTCTATTCTTTCACAGTGGTTGTTTTGCATATTGTGAAATCACCTGTTTACTGTGATCTTATTGCATATATATATATATATATATATATATATATATATATATATATATATATATATATATATATATATATATAGTGTAACCACGAATAAGTGGTATTTAATCAATAACAACACTGCAACTAGTCAAGGATTCGAACCCGTGTTGTTTTAGCCCGCCTTATGGTGAACGAAAATCTTCTTCATTCTTTCGACGCGTCGGCCGTATCCCACCCAGGCAGGGTGACCCAAAAAGAAAAACGATAGTTTCTCTTTTTAACTTTAGTAATGTATACAGGAGAAGGGGTTACTAGCCCCTTGCTCCAGGCATTTTAGTCGCTTCTTACAACACGCATGGCTTACGGAGGAAGAATTCTGCTCCATTTCCCCACGGAGATAAGAGGAAATAAACAAGAACAAGAACTAGAAAGAAAATAGAAGAGAACCCAGAGGGGTGTGTATATATATGCTTGTACAGGTATGTGTAGTGTGACCTAAGTAGAAGTAGCAAGACGTACCTGAAATCTTGCGTGTTTATGAGACAGAAAAAAGACACCAGCAATCCTACCATCATGTAAAACAATTACAGGCTTCTGTTTTACACTCACTTGGCAGGACGGTAGTACTTCCCTGGGCGGTTGCTGTCTACCAACCTACTACCATGGACATTATATATATATATATATATATATAAACATTTATCTCAGGCCGGAGAAGGTTCGAACTCACGAGTTTTGGGACAAAGTATGGAGTACTATACACACCCTGCTGTTCTATTCTTAATGTTGCTGTTACTTGTGCTGCTGCTTATGATTATGGTCTCGAGGAGCCTGAATGGGCCCTCAGGAGCATCGTCGAGAACATTACATAAAAGACAGCTCCCATATGTGATGCACTGTAAACATCTCACAGCTATGTGGTGTGAGGTAGTGATACTAGTGATTGGTAGTGATTTTAGTTAGCAGTGTTGTTGTTGGAGGTGGTGGTAGTGCTGGTAGTTAGTAGTTGGGCTGTTAGTAGGCAGTTCCCAGCAAGGTTGGTGGTCGTACTAAGTTAATAAGACAATTAGAAAGGATGGTTAATTTAATGTACTAATTAGGAGGGCATGTTAAGAATTGAGGAGCAGTTGCCGAGATCTGAGTCTGGTTACGAGATCGTAGTATTGTTGTTGTGGTAATGCCAGAGCTACCAGGGTGCCCCACCTCCCTCCAGATCTGTATTGGAAATGGAATAAAAACTGACAAGTTGATGATTAAGACATATGTGCAACAGTTGGGTATCTTTTTTATTGAAACGTTTCGCCTACACGGTAGGCTTCTTCAGTCAAATACAGAGACAGCAGGTGTAGTAATAAAATAAAGAAAATGTAATCGGTCGTCAACGCTGTGAAAATAGAATTTGAGATGGTCAGTCCCTCAATGCTCTTACTATATTGGTGCTACTATAGTGCTACTACTACTGTAAAGTTACTACTAGAGTGCTACTACTACTGTAAAGTTACTACTAGAGTGCTACTACTATAGTAATACTACCACAGTGCTATTACATTTAGTGATATTACTATGGTGCTGTTTCTAATTGTGCTATTGCTAATAGTACTTATACTGTAGTGCTATTACTAATAGATAGAATGTGTGGCCACGATCTATCAGGTGAGTGAGTGCTGCTTGAAGGTCTACCAGATCGATCACTTGTACACCTTTAATGGCTTTCTCAACATTTTGTGTATTCACGATTTTTAAAATGTTCTTGATGAGCCGGTGGGTGAGTGAGCCGCTCTGTGATTGATGATACGCTGGTATTTATATCTACTCATCCCTCATAACCACTGCTACCACTGTGTGGAAGTACCATTACTGACGCTGTGTGGAAGTACCACTACTGACGCTGTGTGGAAGTACCACTACTGACGCTGTGTGGAAGTACCACTACTGACGCTGTGTGGAAGTACCACTACTGATGCTGTGTGGAAGTACCACTACTGACGCTGTGTGGAAGTACCACTACTGACGCTGTGTGGAAGTACCACTACTGACGCTGTGTGGAAGTACCACTACTGACGCTGTGTGGAAGTACCACTACTGACGCTGTGTGGAAGTACCACTATTGACGCTGTGGAGCAACTTCCAGAGACCTGGTCTCAGACCGGGCCGCGGGGGTGTTGGGTCCTGAAACCCTCTCAAGGTATACTCCAGGTATACAGAAAACTACTTTTAACCCCAGCCACTGCGTAGCAACAACTACCTCTGCTACACAACAACCACTACAAACAACTACAGCTCAACAACCACCACAACTACTGTCCAACAACCGCCACAATTACTGTCCAACAACCATAGCTACTGCACAACCACAACTACTGCCCAACAACCACTATTGTTATAAAAGAATGTTACAAGCATCATCACAAGCATCACCACTACCACCAGCCACCACTACCACCAGCCACCACTACCACCAGCCACCACTACCACCAGCCACCACTACCACCAGCCACCATTACCACCAGCCACCATTACCACCAGCCACCACTGCCATCAATCACCACTACCACCAGCCACTACTACTGCCAACCACCACTACTGCCAACCACCACTACTGCCAACCACCACTACTGCCAACCACCTCTACCACAGCCACTACCACCAGCCACCACTACCACTAACCACCACTACCACCAACCACCACTATCACAACCATCACTATCACCAACAACCACTATCACCAACCAACACTATCACCAACAACCACTACCACCAACCACCACTACCACTAGCTACTATTACCACCAGCCACCACTACCACCAACCACCACCACCACCACCACCAGCCACCACTACCGCCACCAACCACCACTGTCACCAGCCACCACTACCACCAGCCACCACTACCACCAACCACCACTGTCACCAGCCACCACTACCACCAGCCACCACTACCACCAACCACCACTACCACCAACCACCACTACCACCAACCACAACTACCACCACCAACCACCACTACAACCAGCCACCACTACCTCCAACCACCACTACTACCAACCACCACCAGCCACCACTACCACTACCACCAGCCACCACTACCACCATCACTACCACCAGCCACCACTACCACCAGCCACCACCACTACCACCAGCCACCAGTACCACCAGCCACCACCACTACCACCAGCCACCACTACCACCATCACTACCACCAGCCACCACTACCACCAGCCACCACTACCACCAGCCACCACTACCACCAGCCACCACTACCACCAACCACCACTACCACCAACCACCACTTCCACCAGCCACATCCACCACCAGTCACCACTACCACAACCACCAATATCACCAACCACCACTACCACCAACCACGACCACCACCAGTCATCACTACCACCACCAACCACCACTGCCACCAGCCACCACTACCACCAACCATCACTACTACCAACCACCACTACCACAAGTCACCACTACCATCACCAACACTACCAACCACCACTACCACCAGCCGCCACCACCACCAGTCATCACTACCACCACCACCACCACTACCACCAACCACCACTACCACCAGCCGCCACTACCACCAACCACCATCACTTCCGCCAATCACCACTACCACCAGCCACAATTGCCTCCAGTCACCATTACCACCACCACCACCACCACCAATACCACCAACCACCACCACCACCACCACCAGTCATCACTACCACCACCACCAATACCACCAACCACCACCACCACCACCACCAGTCATCACTACCACCACCACCACTACCACCAACCACCACTACCGCCAACCAGCACTATCACCAACCACCACCACTACTACCAACAACCACTACTGCCACCAGTCACCACTACCACCAACCACCACTACTACCAACCACCACTACTACCAGCCACCACTACCACCAACCACCACTACTACCAGCCACCACTACCACCAACCACCACTACCACTACTACCACCACCACTACCACCAATCACCACTACCGCCTAACACTAGCACGAAACACGACTACCATTACCCACCGCTACCACCAGTCACCATTACCACCAACCACCACCAGTCACCACTACCACCAACCACCACTACCACCAAACACCACTACCACCAACCACCACTACCACCAGTCACCACTACCACCAGTCACCACTACCACCAATCACCACTACCACCACCACTACCCCACAAGTAGCGACCACCCACTGGCACATCAGAATGAGAGTGATGGCACTAGTGCCACCACGTGCGAGCTAAACTCCCTTAAGTGGCACTGCCATTGACACTTCCTCACCCCCCTCCCCCTTCACTCCCAGCTCAACCCCTCTCTACCCTCTCATCCGACGGGTGAAAGGGGAGGGGAGCTGTAGAGATTGAATGGGTGACATCCCTCAGGACCTCCCTACTCCCCTCAGGACCACCCTACTCCCCTCAGGACCACCCTACTCCCCTCAGGACCACCCTACTCCCCTCAGGACCACCCTACTCCCCTCAGGACCACCCTACTCCCCTCAGGACCACCCTACTCCCCTCAGGACCACCCTACTCCCCTCAGGACCACCCTACTCCCCTCAGGACCTCCCTACTCCCCTAAGGACCACTCTACTCCCCTCAGGACCACCCTACTCCCCTCAGGACCACTCTACTCCCCTCAGGACCACCCTACTCCCCTCAGGACCACTCTACTCTCCTCAGGACCACTCTACTCCCCTCAGGACCACCCTACTCCCCTCAGAACCACCCTACTCCCCTCAGGACCACCCTACTCCCCTCAGGACCACCCTACTCCCCTCAGGACCACCCTACTCCCCTCAGGACCACCCTACTCCCCTCAGGACCACCCTACTCCCCTCAGGACCACTCTACTCCCCTCAGGACCACCCTACTCCCCTCAGGACCACCCTACTCCCCTCAGGACCACCCTACTCCCCTCAGGACCACCCTACTCCCCTCAGGACCACCCTACTCCCCTCAGGACCACCCTACTCCCCTCAGGACCACTCTACTCCCCTCAGGACCACTCTACTCCCCTCAGGACCACTCTACTCCCCTCAGGACCACCCTACTCCCCTCAGGACCACCCTACTCCCCTCAGGACCACCCTACTCCCCTCAGGACCACCCTACTCCCCTCAGGACCACATCACACTCCTCAGGACCACCCCACACCCCTGGGATTTCCCATATCCCAAGCAATCACCCCTCATTCCCCCACCCACCACCATCAACCCCCAACCTACCATCATCTCAACTCTGCCCACGACCCTCATACCCCCGCGACCCTCACACCCCACCCACGACTCTCACACCCCATCCACGACTCTCACACCCCATCCACGACTCTCACTCCCCACCCACTACCCTCATACTCCACCCACCACCCTCACATCTCCACCTACCACCCTCACACTCCCACCTACCAGTTTCTCACCCCCATCAACCAGTCTCACACCCCCACCTACGAGCCTCACACCCCACCAACCAGTCTCACACCCCCACCTACCACCTACCAGTCTCACACCCCCACCTACCACCCTCACACCCCCACCTACCAGTCTCACACCCCCACCTACCACTACTGCAGTTTTGGTGTGGCCTCAAGAAGGAACAATGCTGACACTGGTTCAAGAAGGAACAATGCTGACACTGGTTCAAGAAGGAACAATGTTGACACTGGTACAAGAAGGAACAATGCTGACACTGGTTCAAGAAGGAACAATGCTGACACTGGTTCAAGAAGGAACAATGCTGACACTGGTTCAAGAAGGAACAATGCTGACACTGGTTCAAGAAGGAACAATGCTGACACTGGTTCAAGAAGGAACAATGTTGACACTGGTTCAAGAAGGAACAATGCTGACACTGGTTCAAGAAGGAACAATGCTGACACTGGTTCAAGAAGGAACAATGCTGACACTGGTTCAAGAAGGAACAATGCTGACACTGGTTCAAGAAGGAACAATGCTGACACTGGTACAAGAAGGAACAATGCTGACACTGGTACAAGAAGGAACAATGCTGACACTGGTTCAAGAAGGAACAATGCTGACACTGGTTCAAGAAGGAACAATGCTGACACTGGTTCAAGAAGGAACAATGCTGACACTGGTTCAAGAAGGAACAATGCTGACACTGGTTCAAGAAGGAACAATGCTGACACTGGTTCAAGAAGGAACAATGCTGACACTGGTTCAAGAAGGAACAATGCTGACACTGGTTCAAGAAGGAACAATGCTGACGCTGGTTCAAGAAGGAACAATGCTGACACTGGTTCAAGAAGGAACAATGCTGACACTGGTTCAAGAAGAAACAATGCTGACACTGGTCAAGAAGGAACAATGCTGACACTGGTTCAAGAAGGAACAATGCTGACACTGGTTCAAGAAGGAACAATGCTGACACTGGTTCAAGAAGGAACAATGCTGACACTGGTTCAAGAAGGAACAATGCTGACACTGGTTCAAGAAGAAACAATGCTGACACTGGTACAAGAAGGAACAATGCTGACACTGGTTCAAGAAGGAACAATGCTGACACTGGTTCAAGAAGGAACAATGCTGACACTGGTTCAAGAAGGAACAATGCTGACACTGGTTCAAGAAGGAACAATGCTGACACTGGTTCAAGAAGGAACAATGCTGACACTGGTTCAAGAAGGAACAATGCTGACACTGGTTCAAGAAGAAACAATGCTGACACTGGTACAAGAAGGAACAATGCTGACACTGGTTCAAGAAGGAACAATGCTGACACTGGTTCAAGAAGGAACAATGCTGACACTGGTTCAAGAAGGAACAATGCTGACACTGGTTCAAGAAGGAACAATGCTGACACTGGTTCAAGAAGAAACAATGCTGACACTGGTACAAGAAGGAACAATGCTGACACTGGTTCAAGAAGGAACAATGCTGACACTGGTTCAAGAAGGAACAATGCTGACACTGGTTCAAGAAGGAACAATGCTGACACTGGTTCAAGAAGGAACAATGCTGACACTGGTTCAAGAAGGAACAATGCTGACACTGGTTCAAGAAGAAACAATGCTGACACTGGTTCAAGAAGGAACAATGCTGACACTGGTTCAAGAAGGAACAATGCTGACACTGGTTCAAGAAGGAACAATGCTGACACTGGTTCAAGAAGAAACAATGCTGACACTGGTTCAAGAAGGAACAATGCTGACACTGGTTCAAGAAGGAACAATGCTGACACTGGTTCAAGAAGAAACAATGCTGACACTGGTACAAGAAGGAACAATGCTGACACTGGTTCAAGAAGGAACAATGCTGACACTGGTTCAAGAAGGAACAATGCTGACACTGGTTCAAGAAGGAACAATGCTGACACTGGTTCAAGAAGGAACAATGCTGACACTGGTTCAAGAAGGAACAATGCTGACACTGGTTCAAGAAGGAACAATGCTGACACTGGTTCAAGAAGGAACAATGCTGACACTGGTTCAAGAAGGAACAATGCTGACACTGGTTCAAGAAGGAACAATGCTGACACTGGTTCAAGAAGGAACAATGCTGACACTGGTTCAAGAAGGAACAATGCTGACACTGGTTCAAGAAGGAACAATGCTGACACTGGTTCAAGAAGGAACAATGCTGACACTGGTTCAAGAAGGAACAATGCTGACACTGGTACAAGAAGGAACAATGCTGACACTGGTTCAAGAAGGAACAATGCTGACACTGGTACAAGAAGGAACAATGCTGACACTGGTTCAAGAAGGAACAATGCTGACACTGGTTCAAGAAGGAACAATGCTGACACTGGTTCAAGAAGGAACAATGCTGACACTGGTTCAAGAAGGAACAATGCTGACACTGGTTCAAGAAGGAACAATGCTGACACTGGTACAAGAAGGAACAATGCTGACACTGGTTCAAGAAGGAACAATGTTGACACTGGTTCAAGAAGGAACAATGCTGACACTGGTTCAAGAAGGAACAATGCTGACACTGGTACAAGAAGGAACAATGCTGACACTGGTTCAAGAAGGAACAATGCTGACACTGGTTCAAGAAGGAACAATGCTGACACTGGTTCAAGAAGGAACAATGTTGACACTGGTTCAAGAAGGAACAATGCTGACACTGGTTCAAGAAGGAACAATGCTGACACTGGTACAAGAAGGAACAATGCTGACACTGGTTCAAGAAGGAACAATGCTGACACTGGTTCAAGAAGGAACAATGCTGACACTGGTTCAAGAAGGAACAATGCTGACACTGGTTCAAGAAGGAACAATGCTGACACTGGTACAAGAAGGAACAATGCTGACACTGGTACAAGAAGGAACAATGCTGACACTGGTTCAAGAAGGAACAATGCTGACACTGGTTCAAGAAGGAACAATGCTGACACTGGTTCAAGAAGGAACAATGCTGACACTGGTACAAGAAGGAACAATGCTGACACTGGTTCAAGAAGGAACAATGCTGACACTGGTTCAGTAACTGTCTCACATTAAGCTCCTTAGCTTCTACCTCAGTCAACCTCCACATATTGTTTTCTTCTCTCTTTTATTTTTGATGTCTGGATTTTTTTTTAATTTTAAGGACTGGTAATGGTATCTCGTTTGTGTGTGCGTGTGTGTGTGTTCATGTATTTGTGGTTGCAGGGGTCGATTCATAGCTCCTGGCCCCGCCTCTTCGCTGGCTGTTACTTGGTTCACTCTCCTGGTTTCGTGAGCTCTGTCATACCGGCTCTTAAAGCTATGTATAGCTCCTGCTTCCACCACTTCACTGTTTAGGTCGTTCCACTTCCTGACCACTCTAAGACTAAACAAAACAAAATTCCTGACATCCCTGTGACTCAGAGGTGTTTTTTAACTTCCAGCTGTGAACTCGTGCACCTGTAACCCGCCTCTCACATGAACTCGTTCTGTCAGTCATGTCCTCTATAGTGCTGCCAGGTTTAACTCCTCTAGTCTCTCCTCACAGCTTTAAACCCCTTACCTCTGGAACTAGTCTCGTTGCAAACCTCTGCACTTTTTTCCAGATTCGGGAGAGATACATGATTATATAGGCTCTGGTGGCCTGGTGGTTAACGCTCTCGCTTCACACGGTGAGGGCCTGGGTTCGATTCCCAGCCAGAGTAGAAACATTGGACGTGTTTCTTTCCACCTGTTGTCTATGTTCCCCATCAGTAAAATGGGTACCTGGGTGTTAGTCGACTGGTGTGGGTCGCATCCTGGGACACTGACCTAAGGAGGCCTGGTCACAGACCGGGCCGCGGGGGCGTTGACCCCCGGAACTCTCTCCAGATAAACTCTCCAGATATACACCTGGAAAATCCTAGAGGGACTAGTACCGAACTTGCACACGAAAATCACTCACTACGAAAGCAAAAGACTTGGCAGACGATGCAACATCCCCCCAATGAAAAGCAGGGGTGTCACTAGCACGTTAAGAGACCATACAATAAGTGTCAGGGGCCCGAGACTGTTCAGTTGCCTCCCAGCATACATAAGGGGGATTACCAACAGACCCCTGGCAGTCTTCAAGCTGGCACTGGACAAGCACCTAAAGTCGGTTCCTGACCAGCCGGGCTGTGGCTCGTACGTTGGTTTGCGTGCAGCCAGCAGCAACAGCCTGGTTGATCAGGCTCTGATCCACCAGGAGGCCTGGTCACAGACCGGGCCGCGGGGGCGTTGACCCCCGGAACTCTCTCCAGGTAAACTCCAAGTAATTCTTTACTTGCTGAATCAGATGTTGGTTTTATATCGGTGCTGCATTCTCCAGGAAGGGCCTGATGTGTGTAGTGTAGAGAGTGGTGAATGCCTTCTTGTTAAGGTTCCTGAAAGCTGCCCTTAAATCTGCCAGTCTCGTGTTTGCTGCGGCCGTTATACGGTTGATGTGCGTCTCAGACGAAATACTTGGAACCGTGGTCACCCCGAGGATCTCTGTCAGAGAGGTTCGTAGTCTTCGTCACCAGAGCCTGTACATTGTTGTCTGTCTTCTTTGTCCTTCTCCGATTTTCACAACTTTGCATTTGCTGGGGATAAATTATAATAGGAACTCGTTAGACCAATTGAGCAGCTTGTCCAGATCCGTAGTCTTCCCTGGTCTGCTCCAATATGTATTTTCCTCATATTCACGTCATTTGTGAACGGGGACATTTTTGAGTAGATTGCTTCTGTCATGTCGTTTATATAAACAAGCAGCAATATTTGTCCAATATTGGTCCAATTACTCGCTCGGGCACTCTCCCTATTTAACTCTCTAGCAATGTTCATGATTTCACTAAGAATACCTTCCTAACTTATTTGCTCGGCTTTTCGCAAACCTGGTCATTCGCAGTGAGCTCCCCTCCTTCCTTCATTATCTTTGTTACCTGCTCCTTCAAAGTTGTTTTCTTTCTATATGACTGTACATCAACTTTGGCTCAGATTTGTCTTTCGATGCTGTTATTTTCGAAAGCCATTTAACCTCGCTTTTTACCCATGAGTATTTATCTCTGGTTCTTCTGCTTGCTTACATGGTCTCCGTCGTTTTTTGCATTCTGTATTTCTTCCATTCTCTTACACTTTCAGCTTTTGTCTCCCTGCACCTCTAGGTGAACCATGAACTCATTCTGTTCTTTCCTGTGCTCCTTCTGCTTCTGGGTACGAATTTCGTTCATTGTCTGCTTAGCCTCCTCATTTAAAGTCAGGTTCGTCCCTTCATGCTCTGCGTTTCTCTCCATGTCCTCTTCCACATTGTATTTGAACCTTAGTAATGTATGGTCACGGGGATGAAGGGTTTCTTATATTTAATGCTCCCTACATCAAAGTCACATAGGTTGAACACAAGGCCCAGCCTCTCTAGTTGTGTCCCTGACACGCTGGTTCAGGAAGTGTTCCATCGTCACCTTCAACAACTTAACTCTGGGTATTTCAGTATGCCAAGTGATTCCAGATTTTACCTATTTATTTCTTTATAGTTGAAGTCTCCCATTTGCATGGAGTTTACCAGGTAAATGGTCACCGCCTTCCCCGCGGCCAGGTTCCAGACCAGGCCTCCTGGTTGTCGCCCTGATCTATCAAGCTGTTAGTGCCCGCCTCCTGCAATCCAGCGTATGCACCACAACCCTGACGACCAGGAACTATTTTGAGGAATCTGTCGAATTCTCTTTTAAAGACAGTTAGGGGTTTGATGGTAATATCCCTTATGCATGAAGGGACGGTGTTGGTAAGTCGTGGTCTCTTAACACTTACTGTTTTTTTTCATTGGAGGTATGCTGCACCGTCTGCCAAGCCTCTGGTGTTTATAAGTAGTACAAGTAGTATAAGTGTACAGGTTTGGGACTAATCTCCCTAGTATCTTCCAGGTGTAAATTATAATTTACCTTTCTCTCCTACTTTCTAAGGAGCACAGTTCTAGGGACTTCAAGCACTCCTAGTAATTTATAAGGTGTTTGACTGAGTTTATATAAGCTGTGAAGGTTCTCTGTACATTCTCCACTTCAGTAGGTTCATCTGCCTTGAAGACATTCTTTAGAATACAGTAATATTCCTGTCTAGAGAAAACTAGTGACCTGAAGAGTGCCATTATTACCTTGGTATCTCATAGTTGTAAATGGTCTGGTGATACCAACAAACTGTGTACAGTTTAGGAGATTTATATAATGAAACGTTTCGCCATGAGCGGCTTCATCAGTCTTACATTAGGACTGAAGACGCTACTCGTGGAGAAACGTTTCCTTAAATAAACGCCTTGAACTGTACACAAGTGCCCTTTTCGACACCTCTTTGTTTATTCCAATCATCTTAAAAGTCCACTGATCAGCAATGCCGCTGATACACTTGATCAACAATGACACTTTTCCACCTCCTTGGAGCCCTCTGTCCTTTCTTATTATTTGATATCCTTCGGGAAGATCGCATCTGTTATCACCTCCGTCAGCTGGGTCTTTGTTATTGTTAGTGTCTGGAGATGTCTGCTCTATTTCTTCTTGCCATTTATCACTCTTATTAGTTATCCTATCTTCACTTGTATACCAAACTTGCACTTTCCACTCTGCTATTGTCCTCTGATTTTCGAGTTTCCGTTCTCCTTCAGATTGGGGGTAAGGGCTGTGTGTGTGTAGTCACCTATTTATGGTTGCAAGGGTGGATTTACAGCTCCTGGCCCCGCCTCTTCGCTGATCGCTACTAGGTAACGTTGTAGTAGAGCATGGTTTCAATCGTGTGTGTGTGTGTGTGTGTGTGTGTGTGTGTGTGTGTGTGTGTGTGCATACGTGTTAAGTTACTGCTTGTGGAAGGCTTCAGATACATACTCACATTTATTCACTTTTAATCAAGGGATAAGTCCTGCCTGCCCAAAACTGTTATACTGATAGTATCCCATAAGTCATGTAATGTAATCACGGCAGACAGCGCATATATATATATAACTCTCTCAATCAACACACACACACACACTCACACACACACACACACACACACACACACACACACACACCACACACACACACACACACACACACACACACACACACATTAGGAATGTGTTGCTTCACTATGGCAACACTCGCAGTGTGTTGCTCCACTATGGCAACACTCGCAGTGTGTTGCTCCACTATGGCAACACTCGCAGTGTGTTGCTCCACTATGGCAACACTCGCAGTGTGTTGCTCCACTATGGCAACACTCGCAGTGTGTTGCACCACTATGGCAACACTCGCATCACTATGGCAACACTCGCAGTGTGTTGCTCCACTATGGCAACACTCGCAGTGTGTTGCATCACTATGGCAACACTCGCAGTGTGTTGCTCCACTATGGCAACACTCGCAGTGTGTTGCTCCACTATGGCAACACTCGCAGTGTGTTGCCAGAATGTTGTTTCTTTATTTTTCTTTCTCTAATTTTTTTGCATTACTTTCGCAGATGACTCGAAAATCCCTCATGTGATCGGCTTCTAATTTTTTGATCGCTGGCGTACGGTAACCAGGGCTAAATTCTTGGAACAACTGGCATGTGCAGGTGTCCTGTGATCATAGTTGTTGATCCCATCCCCAGCATCCTGGAACGGCTGAGATAACTTGCAAAAGCCTCGGTGGTGGAGCTTACAATGTTCAAACAGAGGTGCCATAAGTTCGTCGACGGTGGAGAGTGAAACTCAGAATGAAATAGAAATTTACTTACTTAATGTATGTTAAATGATTTAGAAAACCGAGAAATTGAACAATTGAACAATGAGATACTTGTGCAATATTTATGAATCTATACTGAGGAAACGTTTCGCCAGCCAGTGGCTTCTTCAGTCCAATACAAATAAGAACGGTGGAAAAAGAGGAGGAGTTTGAGGTAATCAGTCCCTCAATCTGGAATCGATATGTTCAGTCCATCAGTTTTGAAGAAATTGTGTGAAATTCTTATTCCCGTTGAATCATGTTAAATAAATTTCAGTTTATTTAATGAGTGATGTGTCTTATGACCAGTCACAGTCAGTCACAGTCAGTCACAGTCAGTCACAGTCAGTCACAGTCAGTCACAGTCAGTCACAGTCAGTCAGACACAGTCCGACACAGTCAGACAGACGCAGTCAGTCAGACACAGTCAGACACAGTCAGACAGACACAGTTAGGCACAGTCAGACAGACGCAATCAGACAGATACATTCAGACACAGTCAGGCACAGTCAGACAGACACTGTCAGACAGACACAGTCAGACATACACAGTCAGACAGGCGGGTGATCTTGTCCATCATGAACTGCCATGACTACCAATGAACACTTCTCAACACCCGGAGGAAGGGAAGAGGGAGGGAAAGGGAGGAGGTAGGAGAGTTAAGTTGGTGTGGTGGGGGTGGTTGGTGTTGCAGGGAAGATGTTATATCCAGGTCCCCACTTTCCCTCTCCTCTCTCTCTCTCCTATGTCTGTCTGTCTGTCTGTGTGTGTGTCTCTCTCTCTTTCTGCCTGCAACATTGTGGCACTGCCTGCAACATTGTGGCACTGTCTGCAACATTGTGGCACTTCCTGCAACATTGTGGCACTGCCTGCAACATTGTGGCACTGCCTGCAGCAGTGGCACTGCCTGCAACATTGTGGCACTGCCTGCAGCATTGTGGCACTGTCTGCAACATTGTGGCACTGCCTGCAACATTGTGGCACTGCCTACAGCATTGTGGCACTGCCTGCAGCATTGTGGCACTGCCTACAGCATTGTGGCACTGCCTGCAGCATTGTGGCACTGCCTGCAGCATTGTGCCACTGCCTGCAGCATTGTGGCACTGCCTACAGCATTGTGGCACTGCCTACAGCATTGTGGCACTGCCTGCAGCATTGTGGCACTGCCTGCAGCATTGTGGCACTGCCTGCAGCATTGTGGCACTGCCTGCAGCATTGTGCCACTGCCTGCAGCATTGTGGCACTGCCTACAGCATTGTGGCACTGCCTGCAGAATTGTGGCACTGCCTGCAGCATTGTGGCACTGCCTGCAGCATTGTGGCACTGCCTACAGCATTGTGGCACTGCCTGCAGCATTGTGGCACTGCCTGCAGCATTGTGGCACTGCCTGCAACATTGTGGCACTGTCTGCAGCATTGTGGCACTGTCTGCACCATTGTGGCACTGTCTGCAACATTGTGGCACTGCCTGCAGCATTGTGGCACTGCCTGCAACATTGTGGCACTGTCTGCAGCATTGTGGTACTGCCTGCAACATTGTGGCACTGTCTGCAACATTGTGGCACTGCAACATTGTGGCACTGCCTGCAACATTGTGGCACTGTCTGCAGCATTGTGGCACTGTCTGCAACATTGTGGCACTGTCTGCAACATTGTGGCACTGCCTGCAACATTGTGGCACTGTCTGCAGCATTGTGGCACTGCCTGCAGCATTGTGGCACTGCCTGCAGCATTGTAGCACTGTCTGCAACATTGTGGCACTGCCTGCAGCATTGTGGCACTGTCTGCAACATTGTGGCACTGTCTGCAACATTGTGGCACTGCCTGCAACATTGTGGCACTGTCTGCAGCATTGTGGCACTGCCTGCAGCATTGTGGCACTGCCTGCAGCATTGTAGCACTGTCTGCAACATTGTGGCACTGCCTGCAGCATTGTGGCACTGCCTGCAGCATTGTGGCACTGCCTGCAACATTGTGGCACTGCCTGCAGCATTGTGGCACTGCCTGCAGCATTGTGGCACTGCCTGCAGCATTGTGGCACTGCCTGCAGCATTGTGGCACTGCCTGCAGCATTGTGGCACTGCTCTAGATGTTATAGCCATCAAGGCGAGGGAGAGCTGTGTCCATGATGCTGAACAAGACTCTTTGTAGCACCTATCTTACACTTCATTCTTCCTTCCTTCCTTCTTCCTCAAGGTTTAATTCTCGCCACCCAACCCACCCACCCACCCTTCCTCCTCACCCACTCACTCATCCTTACACCCACCCACCCACCATTCCTTCTACCCACCCATTCACCCACCCTCCCACCCACTAATCCACCCACCCACCCTCCCACCCACTAATCCACCCACCCACCCACCCTCCCACCCACTCACTAACCTTGCCTCTTCTCTCAGGCTGTAATTTTCCTCTGGCATAATATTTTTCAGTATAATGGTAATCCCGTGTAGATTTAGCGCAAGAAGTGTAGGTTCGATCCTCCGTTTGCTAAGCGCTGCATCGATACTCTACCTGTCTGTACTCACCTTTTGTTTACATGTTGCAGATATGGTTGAAACTCTGTGATTGAGTTACGGGATCATCGCCCCTGTTGCCGGTCTCACACCAGGCTCCTAAAACTGGAAAGGAGTTATTCCTTAAAACAATAACTATTAAAAAAACAGAGAAGGCTAAAGATGAGTATTTAGTGGACGTGAGTAGAGGTTTCGTAACTTTACTACACGTTTAGTATGTTGGTCAGAGAAGGAAATGATAATGTCGTTGCTCAGGAAGTGTAGAGAGGCGAAAGGGGCTCATAACAGCAGTGCCATGGTGCCATTCTGGACACTGTGGCACCCTGGATTCACCCATGGTTTCGTCTAAGTGACTCGTGACACATAGTGGAGACCAAATCTTCCATAAAGTGACCTTTCTCTTCCGAATCTAAATTGGGGGTCACTTAGCAGCGAGTGAGAGGTGAAAGGAACGTTGCAGTGAGATCACTGCTGCAACAAGTTTAGCAGTGACTGACAGCAGGGACGCTGCTTTGTAACTGTTGACCTCTGATTGCTTCTACCATTTTTTTTTTAGTGTGACTTGCGACATTTTCCTTCATACACACAGATGTTAGTGGCTAGTTTATTTTGCTCCCCATATCCATCCTGTAAATAATAGAACGTGTGTGACTCGAACTCATGGCAGACTAATCTTAAAACTAGCAAGCCAGTGCGTTGGTCGTCTTTACTAAGATTCATTTAACTTGCTATATTTCCATTCACCATAGGAAGGTTAGCATGGGCCACCACTGTGACCATAAACGCAGATTTTTTGGCAGACGAATTTCACACCAGCGTGGCTCTAGCTCAAATTCCCCTCAAAGAGGCCCGCACGATTACTTTGCCATAGGTTCGATTACCACCCGTTCTGTGGTTTGTTTCCAGTCGTGATATAACGAATTCGTGAGTCCATCCAGTAGATGGTAGCGGCTAGTTTACTCCTAGCCCAACAGCCATGTTGTGGATGGTCGCTCAAGAACATTTAGATACATAAAACGCTTAGGAATTTGGCTCTAAAATCGCTAACGTAAGAACGTTTGAATATGTAATATTTAAAAATACTTGTGTTTTTTTGCCCTCGTGTCATCAAATTCAGGGCGCCACAGTGATGTCACTCACACACACATCTCCCTTTATATATATATATATATATATATATATATATATATATATATATATATATATATATAATGTGTGTGTGTGTGTGTGTGTGTCGTGCCGAATATGTAAAACTGGTCAATTAGCAAGAACTCATTTAAAATTAAGTCCTTTCTAAAATTTTCTCTTATACGTTTAAATATATATTTTTTTCATTAATGTTAATGTCAAAATTTTTAATTTTGCTCCAAAAGAATCTTAGAAAACTTACCCAACCTTATTATAACAAGAACAATTTATTTTAGCCTAACCCAACTAAATATATTTTAGACTTGTTTACAATAATTTAATACTAAACAAACACAGTGAAATATATTTTTTTCGTTAGGTTCAGAGTGATTTTGGCGAAATTATTGCACACACAAATTTTCACTTGTACTATATGGCAAGATGAACGTTGCTATTTAAGCCAAGATCGCAAGTTCTGCCTATTCGGCACGACATGTATATATATATATATATATATATATATATATATATATATATATATATATATATATATATATATATATATATATATATATACACACATCGGTGTTGCCCTTCGACTTGTCGCCCCTATTCTCGCCGAACACAGGTGTATTTGTGGCAGTAAAGCAGCAGACCGATTCGGGTATCATGGTCTTGTGTGCCGTAAATCCGAGGGAAAGATTGCAAGACATGAGGAGGTTAATAACATTATCAAGAGGAGCCTCACAACAGCTGGATGCCCATCAGTAAGGGAGCCACCCCAACTATGCAGATCTGATGGCAGCCATGAGCGTCCAGATGGTATCACCCTTCAAGCCTGGACAGATGGGAAGCAGGTGGTGTGGGACTATACATGTGCATCTACCTTGGCTGATACCTATCTCCAATACACCAGGGAGGAAGGAGGGGCAGCTGCCAGCTTCAGGGAGTCCCAAAAGTCTAGAAAATATGGAGAACTTGCCCATCATTATATGTTTGTTCCCATAGGCTCAGAGACCCTTGGCTCATGGGGAAAGAGTGCATCTAAATTCCTTAAGGAGCTGGGAAAAAGACTCATCAGGGTAACTAGGGATCCCAGGGCAGCTAGTTTCCTGTTCCAGCGGCTCAGTGCGACTGTTCAAAGGGGTAATGCCTGCTGTATTTTGGGCACACGCCCCAGCTCTGAGGAGCTGGATGAGATTTTCGCCTTATAATCGGTGATACACACGTAACAACATGTACCGTATATGCCACCTTTATATCAACAATGTATCTCTTAAATCTTCTGTACCATATTATGTAATAAAATACTCCTATTGGTAAAAAAAAAATATATTAAAAGATGGGGTGGGAAGTGGAATATTCAAACGGCTTCATGAAGAAATCCAAATATTCTTCCTTGAAGCCTTTTTATCCACTTCTCCGAGGTTATGGGTCCCACAATTTACACCAGAGGTCGACCCAATCCTGTATTAATATATAAAAGAAAGTGCACTTGATCAACATTTCAGTTATCTTATTCGCAGTAATATGATACCTTGTATAACCCGTAGTGTAGAAACAGACGGAGTTTTGGTAGTGGTAAGTGTATAAATACGCGACTGATTTCACTTATTTTCTAGGATTTTACAAGACGCGAATTCCAACGAAAACAGATTTACCGGAATTCTTTCTGAAACACCAATAGACATTTCGCGTTCCGCGGGTTAAAGAATTTGACAATGGGGAATCCTTTTTAGTCTGCCCAAAACATCCATGACTGACAGCATTTTACAGGTGACCTCTCGTTCCCTTGACCCCTGACCCCAGGTGACCCCCCGAACAATACCTGTGTTAACACTGTCTCAGTGTTAACACGTGACTCAACGCGAAACAAAAATAATAAAATAAAAAAATGTTAAAGAAGGTCTCCAAAAATTATAATAATTAGCAATATGATTTGCGTTACCTCATTTCACACTCGCGTTTGACAAAAAATTTATATACGTTTTTTCTGTATTTAAAGCCTTTATAAATCTTACTCTCACAGCTTCCACCGTGAGTATACACCTCTCTCTCTCTCTCTCTATCTCTCTCTCTCTCTCCTCCTAAACAACCTGTATTCACTACCTCCCTGCGACTTCTCCTCCATTCTTTACAGTTTTCTTTACGTTTACCATGGGAAAACATTGATTCTTTTTCCCTTACTTGTTGTCTGCCAGGACCCAGATGTTTCTTTCTCCAGCGTCAGCAGTTCGATACGCCTTCTATTGGCTCGCTCTGGCAGAGCTCCTATTCAATAGTCTCTCTCATTTTATCTCCACTTTTTCCTTCTTCCCCTCCATCTCTTCTACTTTCTCGTCATTTCTCTCCCTCTCATAAATGGAAAAGGCAAATGTCAGAGAATAAATCTCTCGTTTGACAGCTAGTGAGTAAATATAGTGAGTATAAAGTATACTGAGAACAGCACCTTTCAAGGCAGGTGAAATTGCTGACCTAGAAAATGTACAGAGAACCTTCACGGCGCGCATAACGGAGATAAAACACCTCAATTACTGGGAGCGCTTGAAGTTCCTGAACCTGTACTCCCTGGAACGCAGGCGGGAGAGATACATAATTATATCCACCTGGAAAATCCTAGAGGTACTAGTACTGAACTTGCACATGAAAATCACTCAACGGAAGCAAAAGACTCGGCAGACGATGCAACATCCCCCCAGTGAAAAGCAGGGGTGTCACTAGCAGGTAAAGAGACAATACAATAAGTGTCAGGGGCCCGAGACTGTTCAACTGCCTCCCAGCATGCATAAGGGGGATTACCAACAGACCCCTGGCTGTCTCTAAGCAGGCACTGGACAAGCACCTAAAGTCGGTTCCTGACCAGCCGGGCTGTGGCTCGTACTTTGGATTGCATGCAGCCGCAGTAACAGCCTGGTTGATCAGGCTTTGATCCACCATGAGGCCTGGTCACAGACCGGGCCACGGGGGCGTTGACCCCCGGAACTCTCTTCAGGTAAACTTCAGGTTCAGGAGTATAAAATATAGTGAGTATAAAAAACAGTGAGTATAAAAAACAGTGAGTATAAAATACAGTGAGTATAAAATATAGTGAGTATAAAATATAGTGAGTATAAAATATAGTGAGTATAAAATATAGTGAGTATAAAATATAGTGAGTATAAAATATAGTGAGTATAAAATATAGTGAGTATAAAATATAGTGAGTATAAAATATAGTGAGTATAAAATATAGTGAGTATAAAATATAGTGAGTATAAAATATAGTGAGTATAAAATATAGTGAGTATAAAATACAGTGAGTATAAAATACAGTGAGTATAAAATATAGTGAGTATAAAATACAGTGAGTATAAAATGGCCTGACTGTCACCCTGTTGACACTTGCGCAGACACCAGCTTTAAGACGCCATGATGAAAATGGCATAAAATACTAATTAGTTGACGATTAAGACACATGTGCAGCAGCTGGGTAACTTTAATGTTGAAACGTTTCGCCTACACAGTTGGCTTCTTCAGTCAAACACAGACGCAGCAGGTGTAGTAGTGAAATGAAGATGATGTAATCAGTCCATCAACCTTGGAGAAATAGTATTTGAGGCAGTCAGTCCCTCAGCCTGGAGGAGAGGTCAGCGCCATGGTCTGGGACGATATGATGCTCCAGTATGAGAATGGAGTCTTAATACTGTTGAAGGTGAGATAGAAGATAGAGAGATAATCTTTGTAAATTATTTAGCCCGTGTAGAAATGATTAGGCATATATATATATATATATATATATATATATATATATATATATATATATATATATATATATATATATATATATATATCTATATATATCGTGCCTAATAGGCAAAACTTGTGATTTTGGCTTAAATGGTAACCCTCTTCTTGCCGAATAAGGCAAGCGAAAATTTGTGTATGCAATAATGTCGCAAAAATCAATATGAACCTAACGAAAAAAAAATATTTCATTGCGTTTGTTTATTATTAAATTATTGTAAAATTACATAAAATATATTTAGTTGGATTAAGCTAAATTAAATTGCGCTTGTTATAATAAGGTTAGGCAAGTTTTCTAAGGTTTTTGGTATAAAATCATTAATGTTTTTATTAACATAAATGAAAAAAATATATCTTTAAATGTGAACATTAAAATGGTATAAAATACCGACAGGTTGTTAGGTAAGACACATGTGCAACAGTTAGGTATCTTTATTTCGAAACGTTTCGCCTACACAGTAGGCTTCTTCAGTCGAGTACAGAAAAGTTGATAGAAGCAGAAGAGACTTGAAGACGATGTAATCAGTCCATCACCCTTAAAGTTTTGAGGTGGTCAGTCCCTCAGTCTGGAGAAGAGCATTGTTCCAAAGTTTGAAACAATATGGAGTTGAAGTGACAGGATGGAGCCTTATATAGCGCCAGGAGGTGAGACGTAGGTCACTAGTAGAACGCAGATGTTGGAAGGTCAGGTCCCTCTCAAATCCAGCCGTTCTCACTAGTAGAGGTTGTCGAAGTTGATTCCAGGTCTGTACCAAGATACCCTTGTGTTGCAGTGTCTGACAGATTGAACATTAAAATGGTATAAAATACCGACAATGTTTGTAAATAATTTCGCCTGTTTGTGAATTGTTAAGCAAATATATAAGCTTAACTATAATATATATATATATATATATATATGTCGTGCCGAATATGTAAAACTGGTCAATTAGCAAGAACTCATTTAAAATTAAGTCCTTTCTAAAATTTACTCTTATACGTTTAAAGATATATTTTTTCATAAATGTTGATGTAAAAATTTATAATTTTGCACCAAAAGAATGTTAGAAAACTTACCTAACCTTATTATAACAAGCGCAATTTATTTTAGCCTAACCCAACTGAATATATTTTAGATTTGTTTACAATAATTTAATACTAAACAAACACAGTGAAATATACTTTTTTCGCTAGGTTCAGAGTGATTTAGGCGAAATTATTGCATACACAAATTTTTGCTTGTCCTATATGGCAAGATGAGCGTTGCTATTTAAGCCAAGATGGCAAGTTCTGCCTATTCGGCACGACATTTATATATATATATATATATATATATATATATATATATATATATATATATATATATATATATATATATATATATATATATATTGGTGTGTGTTTACACCTGGCACATACTATCATCACAATAAACTTTTATATTTATCATTGTGTTATGTGTATGTATAAAACATTTTGTTATGCATATGTATCAGAGACTTTGTATATGTATCAGACACTGTCTTATGTGTACGTATCAGACATCGTCTGCACAAAGTTCACCTCCGCCTCACTGGTGTCTGGATTACCTTAGCAGTGGTAGGTTCTTGAGTATATTATGTCACATTGACGTGTGTGGTCGGGGCATGTCGGAAGCTGGAAGTGCGAGGGGTCGGGTGAAAATTGGCACTGTGAAGCCTAAGTCGGAGCCGCCAGCTGGTGACTCGGTGGGGGTGGGCCGCCCAATTAGCAAGTGAACATGAGGCCGTAACTCGTCCCGAACCTCTCCGCGCAGCCTTGACTTCAGTCCCGCCGATCATATCTCCGGACAATGCCTATCTGATTGCCCGGCGACAGCGCAGGCTCTCCAGACAACTGAATAAATAGCGGTTTTGTCGCTGAACAAGCGGGATTTGAGCGCAGAACTGGGGGTGAAGCCGGGTCGCGGCGAGGGTTCGAGACAGCGGTGGAATGCACAGGGCGGTCAGGCAGGAGGAGAATTTTAACAAGAGTCGTAACTTTACTTTGAGGAATCGGCACACGGCGTCTCCCAGCCGATAATATCTCTATCTCTAGCTAACTAATTCTGCCCTGGGGTGGCTGGCTTCTTGTGCTCTGTACGCTGGCTTCTTGTGCTCTGTACGCTGGCTTGTTGTGCTCTGTACTCTGGCTTGTGGTCTATACGCTGGCTTGTTGTGCTTTGTACGCTGGCTTGTTGTGCTCTGTACTCTGGCTTGTTCTCTATACGCTGGCTTTGTTGTGCTCTGTACTCTGGCTTGTTCTCTATACTCTGGCTTTGTTGTGCTCTGAAAGCTGGCTTGTTGTGTTCTGTATGCTGGCTTTGTAGTGCTCTGTACTCTGGCTTCTTGTGTTCTGTATCCTAGCTTTGTAGTGCTCTGTACGCTGGCTTTTTGTGCTCTGTACTCTGGCTTGTTCTCTATACGCTGGCTTGTGTTCTGTACGCCAGCATACAGAGTGCAACAAAGCCAGCATACAGAGTGCAACAAAGCCAGCATACAGAGTGCAACAAAGCCGACATACAAAGTGCAACAAAGCCGGCATACAGAGTGCAACAAAGCCGGCATACAGAGTGCAACAAAGCCGGCATACAGAGTGCAACAAAGCCGGCATACAGAGTGCAACAAAGCCGGCATACAGAGTGCAACAAAGCCGGCATACAGAGTGCAACAAAGCCGGCATACAGAGTGTAACAAACATACAGAGTGCAACAAAGCCGGCATACAGAGTGCAACAAAGCCAGCATACAGAGCGCAACAAAGCCGGCATACAGAGTGCAACAAAGCCGGCATACAGAGTGCAACAAAGCCGGCATACAGAGTGCAACAAAGCCGGCATACAGAGTGCAACAAAGCACACAAAATATAGACAAAGCCATAACACAGACGAAGCCAGCATATAGAACACAGACAAAACCAATATACAGAACACGGACGAAGCCAGCACACGGAACACGGACGAAGCCAGCACACGGAACACGGACGAAGCCAGCACACGGAACACGGACGAAGCCAGCACACGGAACACGGACGAAGCCAGCACACGGAACACGGACGAAGCCAGCATGCAGAACACGGACGAAGCCAGCATACGGAACACAGGCGAAGCCAGAGCTGAAGCATCGAAAAATTCGATTTCCCTCCGAGGCTTTAAAATACACGAACAATCTTAAAACATAAAATAAATCTTATAATTTTTCTATATGTCCATTTTACGTGCACGTAAAAAAAATAATCTAAATGTATTCCAACAATTAAAAATTTATAAAAATTATTGCAAAAGATGTAGAATTTGCTCTGTAATACAAACATTAACCGCAGCGAGAGGCTCCATCCTGCCGGTAATAAAACTTCGCCAGGGTTTTGCTCAACATGGAAATTCGAAATTATGCATTTCCAGTCCTTCTCAACAGCTCTGGTTTTGACCCAGACATTCATGTCCGTACTCCACGTATTCCATAGACAGATTAGTTAGCGTATGAGCGCTACGCGAAATCAACAGACTTTTTGGGAACGAGGTTTGCACTCCATGAGCTGTCGTAGCCATTGAAAGACAACAACAATAACAACATGATACGAACAGCGAGGCACAAGCTGAAGCCATTAAGTGAAATTCTTGTGAGTGACGTTGTATATATTAGGAGTGTATTGCTCTCTGTATATGCACTGATAGCAGATGTGTGTGTATATATATATGTATATATATATATATTTGTATACACTCATTGGTGTATATTTGCGCTTACTTTAATTTGGTCTTCATTTTAGGGACTGAAGAATTCTTGACTGGTGGTGTGTAGGTGAAATTCATTCTTACCGACCCTCATGCAGCAGCTTTGTTAATATTGTGTAAGACTGTGACAGTATGTGTGTGACTGTGTAAGACTGTGTGTGTACTCACCTAGTTGTGGCTGCAGGGGTCGATTCACAGCTCCTAGCCACGTCTCCACTGGCTGGGAGGGGTAGCGTCCTAATATATATATAATATATAATATATATATATATATATATATATATATACATATATTATATATTATATATATATATATATATATATATATATATTATATATATATATATATATATATATATATTATATATATATATATATATATATATATATATATATATATATATATATATATATATAATGTCGTGCCGAATAGGCAGAACTTGCGATCTTGGCTTAAATAGCAACGCTCATCTTGCCATATAGGACAAGTGAAAATTTGTGTATGCAATAATTTCGCCAAAATCATTCTGAACCTAACGAAATAAATATATTTCACTGGGTTTGTTTAGTATTAAATTACTGTAAACAAATCTAAAATATATTTAGTTGGGTTAGGCTAAAATAAATTGTTCTTGTTATAATAAGGTTAGGTAAGTTTTCTAAGATTCTTTTGGTGCAAAATTAAAAAAAATTACACTAACATTAATGACAAAAATATATCTTTAAACGTATAAGAGAAAATTTCAGAAAGGACTTAATTTTTAATGAGTTATTGCTAATTGACCAGTTTTACATATTCGGCACGACATAATATATATATATATATATATATATATATATATATATATATATATATATATATATATATATATATATTTATTATTATCACACCGGCCGATTCCCACCAAGGCAGGGTGGCCCGAAAAAGAAAAACTTTCACCATCATTCACTCCATCACTGTCTTGCCAGAAGGGTGCTTTACACTACAGTTTTTAAACTGCAACATTAACACCCCTCCTTCAGAGTGCAGGCACTGTACTTCCCATCTCCAGGACTCAAGTCCGGCCTGCCGGTTTCCCTGAATCCCTTCATAAATGTTACTTTGCTCACACTCCAACAGCAATATATATATATATATATATATATATATATATATATATATATATATATATATATATATATATAAATATATTGTTTTATACATACGAAGAGATGCATATTTCTATGTATATAAAGTTTACTTACGTTTTTCTTATGATTTAAAAGAACCTAGATATTATTGTGGAAATGTGTCGTAATTAGTAGCGTGTAACTGATATGGTAATTAATCTCTGCCCTTACAGCAAGTGATCGTGCCACAAGCATTTTGCAATAGGTGCTGAGACCCGACCCCTACAACCACTTACATTTGAGTACATCAGAGAGTCCAAAGCAAACACTTCAAGGTAAGAGCCAGCTCATTTGTTTTGTGGTTTTAGTCGGCAATGGATTTGTGGTTGCAGTTGTTTGTGTGTTTGTGGAAGCTAACACTAAATCCCTTTATTATGACCCTAAAATATTTTTAGTGACTTGCTTCCTGTTTATATATATTTTTTCAAACGATGCTGGTGAGCGGCTCTTGGTCCAAGGAGTTGCATCTACTCTCCCCTTTCTTGGATAAACCTGATACCCCCCTCTCTACCCATTTAACACTTGATACGATAAACGCTTCTTGTTTTGAGGTATTCGAGCGACCCTCCTCTACCTTGGATTAAACCTGTTACTTCCCATCCCCCCCCAAGCGCTGTATAACCCTGAGTGGCTGTTAATTAGGAATTGAACAAAATCTCAAACTAATAAATACTAACGCGCCTCAGCATTTGTCTACAAATGTACAGTTATATTGAGTTGGTTTTGAGGTAGACATACCTAGCGTGGGCTTTCACCATTCTTAAGGTATAAAATTTTCTTTACAACTTTTCTGAAGATATAGCAATTGGCTTTATAGTGATTTCTTCCCTGTGTATACTGAAAGTAAGGTTTACAGTGACACGTCACGGTCACTGTAATGTGTGCTTGCCCATATAATCTGCAAAACACACGAAATTATTTACATTTTCCTCAGGCCAGAAGAGGCTCGGACCTATAAACTTTGGAAAAAAGTATGCAGTACTACCTATAAGTCAGACCACGCACAATTTCAGTACAAACTAAACTAGGCGTTTGCTCAGAGCCGGTGGTACTAGGCTGGTAATTAGTTTTTCATCTCTTCGTCATGCACAGGTCCACCAGAGAGATTACTATGTTTGTAATTCGTAGAACAACTGGAATTGTTTACAGACATTTATCTCAGGTCAGAGGAGGCTTGAACTTTGAAACAGATTACTTTGTTTCCAACTGTGCAGGTTCAAGCCTCACGCGTTTTATTGGATATATATATATATATATATATATATATATATATATATATATATATATATATATATATATATATATATATATATATATATATATATATATATATATATATATATTTTTTTCATTAATGTTAATGTAATAATTTTCAATTTTGCACCAAAAGAATCTTAGAAAACTTACCTAACCTTATTATAACAAGAACAATTTTTTTTAGCCTAACCCAACTAAATATATTTTAGATTTGTTTGCAGTAATTTAATACTAAACAAACACAGTGAAATATATTTTTTTCGTTAGGTTCAGAATGATTTTGGCGAAATTATTGCATACACAAATTTTCACTTGTCCTATATGGCAAGATGAACGTTGCTATTTAAGCCAAGATCGCAAATTCTGCTTATTCGGCACGACATATATATATATTTATATGAATATATATATATATATATATATATATATATATATATATATATATATATATATATATATATATATATATATATAATGTATGCATAATGTATATATAATGTGTGTGTGTGTGAAGTGTTAAAGCCGTGCAGGAAGTGATGGAGGCTCTATCCCCAATCTGCTATTGGCAACCAACTGTTTCTCACCAGTCAATCCCATCCCGCTGCTTCGACGATTCACTCTCCTAATAATCGGAATTGCATATTTTTGTTAAACTAATAATCTGTATCCCACCTCTGCTCAGTGTCTGCTCCCAGTAATATCAGTATTGATGTTGTTAATGGTCAGTAGGAAACACTAGCAATATTATTAACGTGTAGCTAGTTTGCCTCGCTATTAGAGAACTTTCACCTCTGAAAAAAGGGGGAGGGGGTCTGTTCTACAGACCTGATATTAGAACTTTCACTTTGCCAAATGCTTCCAAATGTGCAAGTCGGTTTAGGAAAGATTAATGGCTGATGGAGTGATGTCCTTGAGAAGGTCACAGCCAGAATGAAGGTGTTGATGGCTTTGTATGCCTGGCTGTCATCTTGCTCTCGGCTGGATGGCCATCTGTCATCTTATCTAACGTCTTGGCTGTCGTTTGGCTGTCATGTTGGCTGTCGTTTTGGCTGTCGTCTTGTTGTCAACGTAAGTTAAGCCAGGTGGTGAACCTTATTTTATAAACACTGAACTTCAGCAAAGTAAGTCTCTCTCTCTCTCTCTCTCTCTCTCTTTTTCTCTCTCTCTCACTCTCTCTCTCTCTCTCTCTCTCTCTCTCTCTCTCTCTCTCTCTCTCTCTCTCTCTCTCTCTCTCTCTCTCTCTTCTCTCTCTCTCTCTCTCTCTCTCTCTCTCTCTCTCTGTCTCTCTCTCTCTCTCTCTCTCTCTCTCTCTCTCTCTCTCTCTCTCTCTCTCTCTCTCTCTCTCTCTCTCTCTCTCTCTCTCTCTCTCTCTCTCTTTTAGAGTAAATTGAGCCTTTCCCTTATAGGGACTTCCTCACAGTAGCTGTCTTGACAAGGCGCTCTTCCCTCCCAGTAGATTGTCCCTCCCAGTAGATTGTCCCTCCCAGTAGCTTGTCCCTCCCAGCAGCTTCTTCCTCCCAGGAATTCCTCCCTCCCATGGGCATCATGGGCATCTCCTTTCAAGTCCTCTTCTGGACACACTGCCAAAGCCCTCGTAACAATCTAACTTAAAAGTTGATTAATATACCGTGATTCTGACTGCACTGAGAGAGAAGTGAAAATGAATCTGAATGTTACAAGACTGCAGACAGAGGCCCGAGTAGATCCGCAACTCACTCTGATAATACGAGCGTGTAGATGAGCGTGTTTACCGAACATCTAGAACATCTAGAACTACGTTCAACTGACTTATTGTGTTGTGGTACCAAGCTTAGTGCTCAAACTAAATGAAAAGTATGTGGTCATCCTTATGTCACTTTCTAGAACACTTATGTGCTTGATTTTCCACTTATTAAGGAATATAGAGATAAGCATAATAACCTATGTGATATCTCAAGATATCTTATTAGTGAAAATAATTCTAGCCATTTCAAGCAATTATCCCAAATTGGCTTGTAACAAATTAATTATAATTGTATACTCGTATGCAGAGTGAACTCCTGTTCACCCTTTTGGGGCCTAGTTCCTAGGCCTTTTGTGTTTCTATATGTTCTTGCGCAACACTCCACAGGATGGACGTGGGGTTCACAATAAACTAGATGTATTATGGACGCTGCGCGATCTGAGAAAGGTATCCCCGTATTCTGTGCCTCGATGCACGTAATTGGAATAGTGCAGAGTGCAACATATGTTGATAATGAGTTTAAATATTAGCACTGAAGATTTGAACGAAATCAGAAGAGGCATTGGAAAAATTATCATATAGAAACGAATATTTCAATTTCTTCAATAAGGACACAACCGAAATCTAATTCAAATTTTAAAACGAGATCAAAGTGACCAATATCCTGAAATACAGGAGTACATTAAGTTTGGAGCCGCTCAGAGGTTGCATTATCAAATTAACTCGGAAAGCTTAAAGGTAATCAGATGCGACACTCAGAGATTGTCACATGAAAACCGGTACTTCAATTGTTCCCACTTTCAGAAAAGCAAATTGGGACGTACACGTTAATTAAGTTATTTAACCTTTGTGTACACATGGTTGGCAAGACACATAAGCGACATTTAGGCAACTTTATTCCGAAACGTTTCATCTACACAGTAGGCTACTTTAGTCGAGATGTGCAGACAATATAATCAGTCCATCACCCTTGAAGATGTAGATTTGAGGTTGTCAGTCCCTCAGCCTGGAGAAGAATTCTGTTTCCAGGCTGAGGACTGACTGATTACATCCTGGACTGATTACATCGTCTTCACATCTCTACTGCTCCTGCCTACTTTCTGTACTCGACTGAAGAAGCCTACTGTGTAGGCGAAACGTTTCGGAATAAAGTTGCCTAAATGTTGCCTATGTGTCTTACCTACCAACTTGTCGGTATTGTATACCATTTTGATGTTCACTTTATGTACACATGCAGTTTTTT
>NC_091342.1:17556244-17623744 GCF_038502225.1 Cherax quadricarinatus
CACTTGCTTCCTTCCTCTCCTTGCTCCTGGAGACAAGGATGACACTTGCTTCCTTCCTCTCCTTGCTCCTGGAGACAAGGATGACACTTCCTTCCTCTCCTTGCTCCTGGAGACAAGGATGACACTTGCTTCCTTCCTCTCCTTGCTCCTGGAGACAAGGATGACACTTGCTTCCTTCCACTCCTTGCTCCTGGAGACAAGGATGACACTTGCTTCCTTCCTCTCCTTGCTCCTGGAGACAAGGATGACACTTCCTTCCTCTCCTTGCTCCTGGAGACAAGGATGACAGTTGCTTCCTTCCTCTCCTTGCTCCTGGAGACAAGGATGACAGTTGCTTCCTTCCTCTCCTTGCTCCTGGAGACAAGGATGACACTTCCTTCCTCTCCTTGCTCCTGGAGACAAGGATGACAGTTCCTTCCTCTCCTTGCTCCTGGAGACAAGGATGACACTTGCTTCCTTCCTCTCCTTGCTCCTGGAGACAAGGATGACACTTGCTTCCTTCCTCTCCTTGCTCCTGGAGACAAGGATGACACTTGCTTCCTTCCTCTCCTTGCTCCTGGAGACAAGGATGACACTTGCTTCCTTCCTCTCCTTGCTCCTGGAGACAAGGATGACAGTTGCTTCCTTCCTCTCCTTGCTCCTGGAGACAAGGATGACACTTGCTTCCTTCCACTCCTTGCTCCTGGAGACAAGGATGACAGTTGCTTCCTTCCTCTCCTTGCTCCTGGAGACAAGGATGACAGTTGCTTCCTTCCACTCCTTGCTCCTGGAGACAAGGATGACAGTTGCTTCCTTCCTCTCCTTGCTCCTGGAGACAAGGATGACAGTTGCTTCCTTCCACTCCTTGCTCCTGGAGACAAGGATGACAGTTGCTTCCTTCCTCTCCTTGCTCCTGGAGACAAGGATGACACTTGCTTCCTTCCACTCCTTGCTCCTGGAGACAAGGATGACACTTCCTTCCTCTCCTTGCTCCTGGAGACAAGGATGACACTTCCTTCCTCTCCTTGCTCCTGGAGACAAGGATGACACTTCCTTCCTCTCCTTGCTCCTGGAGACAAGGATGACACTTCCTTCCTCTCCTTGCTCCTGGAGACAAGGATGACACTTCCTTCCTCTCCTTGCTCCTGGAGACAAGGATGACACTTCCTTCCTCTCCTTGCTCCTGGAGACAAGGATGACACTTGCTTCCTCTCCTTGCTCCTGGAGACAAGGATGACACTTCCTTCCTCTCCTTGCTCCTGGAGACAAGGATGACACTTCCTTCCTCTCCTTGCTCCTGGAGACAAGGATGACACTTCCTTCCTCTCCTTGCTCCTGGAGACAAGGATGACACTTCCTCTCCTTGCTCCTGGAGACAAGGATGACACTTCCTTCCTCTCCTTGCTCCTGGAGACTAGGATGACTTCCTTCCTCTCCTTGCTCCTGGAGACAAGGATGACACTTCCTTCCTCTCCTTGCTCCTGGAGACAAGGATGACACTTCCTTCCTCTCCTTGCTCCTGGAGACAAGTCACCTAGGTTGTCCTAAGAACTCACTTCTAGAAATACCCACATTCAAAAATATATGTCAGACAAGTCAGCCTGATCCTTCACTCTTCCTTCACTTAATTTTTCACTCTTCCTTCACTTTAATCCTTCATCTTTTTGAGGTTGATCTGAAAAAGAGGAAAGCAGTTTCACCATCACTTGTTCAATGACTGTCTTGCCAGAAGCGTGCTGACGCTACAGTGCAGATGACTCTCCAACCTGCACTATCCTAATGTTAGTTTTAGCAAGGGCAGGATAGGGGAGGGGAAGAGAGGGAGAGAGACGGGAGGGGGAAGGAGGGGGGTGAGGGAAAGAGAATGTGTGAACGGGAAAGAGTGAAAGAAAGAGGAGGGAGGGAAAACAGAGAGAGGATAGGGGGGTGGCATGTGGTGAGTGGGGGAAGAAGTAAGTCAGGGATAGTGTGGGCGAGGGGTGGGAAAGAGGAGGGTGGGGGTGGGGTGGGGAATTTAGAGTGAGGCAACCTCATCCTTGTGTCATAATATTAACAAGAGCTGTCAGGCCCCCTTCCCACCCTTTTTCCCCTCCCTCTCCCCCTCTCCTGAAAAGCTGACACTTGTGTGGGTGTGTGAGAGCGAGGGAGACATTCCCCCCCTCTCTCTCCCTCCATCCCCTGAAGCTGACACTTGCTTGAGAGGTAGGGGATGAGTGGGCGCCCTTTCCACATCCACTTGACGGGGGGAGGAGGAGGCCGAGGAGGTGAGGGTGAGTGTGATGAGGAAGAGGAGAACGAGGATTTTTATGAGTGTTCAGTAAGAGAGAATTAGAGAGAGAGAGAGAGAGAATGAGAAAGAGCATGGGAAAGGTGTACACAGCAGACGACCTTATAGTACATATGCATTGTGGAATTTACGATAGTATTGCTAAAGGCTCTCTCCCCATCCTCCACTCCTTCAGGCACAGTGAGGAAAAATTATGGTGCGGTAATCGAAAAGAGGCACGGTCAGTTGTTAGGAAAAGCAGAAATGGATATTTCAAAAGGGACTACGTTTATCAAACTAGCTGCTGCTATTACTACTGTAAACTGCTACAAGATTTACTACTGTAAACTGCTACAAGATTTACTACTGTAAACTGCTACAAGATTTACTACTGTAAACTACTACTGCTATTACTACTACACACTACTACTACTACTACTACACACTACTACTACTACTACTATTACTACTACTACACACTACTACTACACACTACTACTACTCCACTGCTACTATTACTACTACTACTACACACTATTACTACTACTACTACACACTACTACTACTACTCTACTGCTACTATTACTACTACTACTACTACTACACACTACTACTACTCCACTGCTATTACTACTACTACTACACACTATTACTACTACTACTACTACTACTACTACTACACACTACTACTACTACTCTACTGCTACTATTACTACTACTACTACACACTATTACTACTACTACTACTACAACTACTACTACACACTACTACTACTCTACTGCTACTATTACTACTACTACTACTACTACACACTACTACTACTCCACTGCTATTACTACTACTACTACACACTATTACTACTACTACTACTACTACTACTACACACTACTACTACTACTCTACTGCTACTATTACTACTACTACTACACACTATTACTACTAATAATACAACTACTACTACACACTACTACTACTCTACTGCTACTATTACTACTACTACTACACACTATTACTACTACTACTACTACTACACACTACTACTACACACTACTACTACTCTACTGCTACTATTACTACTACTACTACACTTACAACTACTACTATTCCACTGCTACTATTACTGCTATTACTGCTTCTGTTAGTACTACTATTACTACATACTATTACAACTACAATTACTACTACTCTACTGCTGATATTATTACTACTACTACACACTATTACTGTTATTACTACTGCTACTATTACTGCTGACACTACTACCACAAGCAAATACTGTGCTCTGTATGGTCTGTGGTTCACCCGTCTCCCTAACAGTGGCAGCATCCACTCAGTACATTGTATCTCATCACTCTTCCTCTCGAATTATCTCCTGGAATTACAAAGTGCTTATACATCCAACTCTCTAAAGACTGAATTAAGATTGTGCCTCAAGCCTGAGAGTGGATGTCCAGTGCTCCGTAACTCTGAAAAAGTTTTTTTTTTTTTGTTTTTTGTTTTTTACTTACATTTGTGTTGCCCCTCTTGTTACGGAGTTTCACATTAAAAAAAAAATCACTTTTGAATATGGCTTGAAGGATTTTTGGTCTTTCCCGTGTCCTTCTTTAATTTAACTTTAATTTTACAGTAAAGATCAATGTTAAAAAGGCACAATACCGTGACTGCAACAATACACTAATAACCCGCACATAGGAAACAGGAGCTTACGACGACGTTTCGGTCCGACTTGGACCATTTACAAAGTCACAAAGTGACTTTGTAAATGGTCCAAGTCGGACCGAAACGTCGTCGCAAGCTCCTCTTTCCTATGTGCGGGTTATTTCTGTAGCAATATTAAGTTGAAATAGAACAATGACACGGTTCTGAGTATGAAATTTTATGATCTCAGTTATAAACAGGAAAAAATTGTCTTATTTAATGGCTGTTGTTGTCAACTTTTATTAGTGATGCTACTGAAACCAGGTTGTGTTGAGAAATAACTCCACGCATGTTATCACTTGCATCGAGACGGTTTCTAGTCTTTGTTTTTATGTTCAGAAGTGTTTAGAAAAGTGTCTCTCACAAATAGGTGGTGATGGGAACGTTGTGAGTTGTAAACATCACAAGTTTACTGCTCTTAGTGATTTCAGCTCTATTCGCCATAGGTTCAATCCTCACCCGTTCCCTGGGTTGTTTGCAGTCCTGCTGTTACAGTTTCTCGAGTCCTTCATTAACTTTCAGTTTAACAAGATCATCTCTCATTATGTCACTGTCATCCATGGAATCCAGGGCTTGGTATCCCTCCCTGAGGCACAGCACCTTCACAGTGGTGAGAGTAACTTCGGGATCAGTGTGATGTAGGTCTCCCTGGTTAAGAACTACTGCTCTAGGAGGTTGAATTCAATGATATAACAACAATATAATAATAATCTTTATACATGTACAAGGTATACAGACTAAGCTGACATCAGTGACATACTACTGTATAAAAAGCTCCTTGTTATGAGGAGCATTTCGGACAAATTAGGTCAGTTTTGTTCCCAGGATGCGACCCACACCAGCCGACTAATACCCAGGTACCTATTTTACTGATAAATGAACAGAGACAGCAGGTGTCTTAAGGAAACACGTCCTGTTTCCAACCTTACTGGGAATCGAACCATGGACCTCATTATGTTAACTGAATGCACTAGCAATCGAGCTACAAGATACCTAAAGATAGATTACATTATTAGCAGAGCCCCGAGACTGTAGGTCAACAGGGTCAAGAGGTCAGGGATTTGAAGGTCATCTCTGTCAACCAGCGCTAATGGTTTAGGTCACTCGGAAGAGGCAGTGGGAAGATATCTTCCAGAGGGGCCCAGGAGCCGTAACTCGATTATGTTGACGAGCTTTTAGCACAACACTCTCAGATCTGGGTTAAAATTTGATGTGAATTGTATGAGTTATCCTTTCCTCTCCTTTCTTCGTCCTTCTTCTCAACCTCTTCTTCCCTCTCTCTCTCTCTCTCTCTCTCTCTCTCTCTCTCTCTCTCTCTCTCTCTCTCTCTCTCTCTCTCTTCCTCCTCTTCCTCCTGCTCCTCTTCCTCCTCCAGTCAATCTGTGGCTCCAGTGGTGCGGAGGGGGGAGTCATCCATCAGGATTACCTTCGCTCCGTCACCACTCTACTCTTGAGGCAACTTGGGTCATGGCCCCTGGTGGTGGTGGTTATGGTGGTGGTGGTGATGATGGTGGTTATGGTGGTGGTTATGGTGGTGGTGGTGGTGGTGGTGTTAAGGGTATTAAGGGTGAACTTAGTGTTGTTGATGATCATGTTGGGCTGAAGGTGAGTGTAGCGGTGATAATGCTAATTGTGCTTATTATTTTTATTATTGAACGAGTTGGAATACGCTGACAGTGCTCTGCTACACTATTCTATATGATTACTAGTTTGTTACCTGGTCTGGGGCCGCGGGCCGGTCCCAGACCAGGCCTCCTGGTTGCTAGCTTTATCGATCAGGCTATTGGTGCCCCCCATTGCCCAACGTACGCACCACAGCCTGGTTGATCGGAAAGTGACTTGAGGAACTGTTGCATTCCCTTTCGAAGATATCCAGAGGTTTGTTGGTAATCTCTTATGCAGGAAGGGAAGGTGTTGAAGAGTCGTGGTCCCGTTACACTTATTGAATTCTTTCAGTGTGTCCTCGCTCCCCTGCTTTTCACTGGAGGTATCTTTGCACCATCTGCCAAGTCTCTTGTATTCTTAAATAGCTATTTCGGTGTGCAGGTTTGGGACCAGTCTCTTCAGAATTTTTCAGGTGTAGATTATGATGTATTTTTCTCGCCTACTTTCTAAGGAGTACAGTTCTAGGGACTTCAAGTACTTCCAGTAATTAATTAGGTGTTTGAGTTTATACGAAATGTGAAGGTTCTCTGTACATTTTCCATCTCTGCGATTTCGCCTGCCTTGAAGGTGGCTGTTGCTGCAATACTCCAATCTAGAGAGAGAACAAGGGACCTGAAGAGTGTCATCATTGGCTTGGCATGTCTGGTTTTGAAAGTTTCAGTTATCCAACCTGCAATTTCCCTTGTTATGCTCATTGAACGTGAGATCTTCTGACATTATCACTTTCAGGTCTCGCACAATAGACCTTAGCTCTACTGAATGGTTTGAGTTTACCTTACACTCCATTTTTTTTTATTTTCTCAATCTTTCCGTAACGTAATAGCTGACATTTGTCCTCACTGAACATCATATTGTTGTCAGTAGCCCATTGGAAGACTAAGTTAATTTCATCTTAGAGGCTCGCTGTGTCTTCAGGGGATGCCACTCTCACACAGATTCTGGTATCATTTCCGAAAGATGATACAGTGTTATGGCTTATATTCCTGTCTGTGTCAGATATGAAAATGAGAGTGAGAAGTGGGGCGAGTACTGTGCTTTGAGGACCAGAGCTCTTCACTGTAGCCGCCTGTGATTTCACTTCGGATTATGTTGGCTATGAAGTTAAATATCCGTCTGCCCACCTTTCCATTTATTCCTTTTGCTCGCATTTTGTGAGGAATCACCACATGGTTGCACTTGTTAAAGACTTTTGCAAAGTCGGTGTATACTTCCAGTGTATCCAAGACCATGTCGCAGTGGTCCAGCAACTGCGAACGGCGGGAGTGACCTGTTCTAAAGCCATGCTGACCTGGGTTGTGCAACTATTGGCATTCCATGTGGCTAGCAGTCTAAGATCCTTTAAAAAATATTGATATTGTGGGACGTCAGCACTATCAACCTATAGTTTTTTGCAATAGCTTTACTGCCACCTTTGTTGAGTGGGGCTATATCAGTGATTTTTAAAGATTGCGGGATTACTCCTGGGCCCATATTCCTTCTCCATAGAATGTTATAGGGACGTGGTAAGGGTTTCTTGCAACTGTCTTTGAATATGGAGTTCAGAAGTCAGGGTCCTGGACGGAGTGCGTGGGCATGCAATCAGTGGTTCCTTCAAAGACAAGCGGGGTTAGGGTTATATCAGAGATTAAAGAGATGTCTGCAGCATTTTGCGTCTCATTCATGAAGAACCCATTTGAGTGGTCAGTATTTAGGCTGATTAATGGTTTACTGGACACTGAGTCGTACTGAGTGTAAGTTGTCTCATTCATTTCCTCGAAGTATGTTCCATCTTCTTTTATCAAAGTCTCGATACTAGAGGCTGCCTTTGTCCTGGATTGTGTATACGAGAGGTATTTTAGATTTATCACAATTTAGTTTGGGGCTTTTGCTTCGTCTATCTCTCCTGGGTTCTGTATGCAACATTTCATTTGAGCTCAACATTTTCCAGTTCTCTAGTCAGTCTAACTTTCCGTTCTTCAGAGAGTTTTTTTTGCGTCTTGAGGAGCTCTCCTGGTATAGAAGGCACACCTCTCTCTTTCCAGACTGCACCTTCTCCTCCTATGTAATGGCATGTGTCTGGAGCATACTTTTACTGCCAATGACCTTATTCTTTCAAAACGCTGATTCAAGTCTTCATTTGCCATATTTTCTTCCCGGCATATGTCATTAAGCTCAAGATTCATTAGCTCTCAGCTGATGTTCTTGCTCTTGAAGTTAAATTTGTTAATCATGCCTTCTTACAACATAGTTATAACCATAACCTTAATTTTTAAAGGGGTGGACCGATAAGCCAGCGAAAGGTCCCGGTCAGAGCTCCAGAGGCGGGTTATCATATGACTGATACTCGCATCAGGAAACACTTGTCTTGTTTCTTGATATATCTCACCTAACCTAACCGTACCTTCATGACTGGGGGTGTTTTGCTGATAAGGACCAGCGACTGTGCTACTCTGAAGCTCTTCTGGGCTGTCAAGAGTATTTTCTAGTCTGGTCAGCACCACTAAACAGCGGGAACAAAAGTTAGCAATGCTTAAGGAACTGTAAAAGCTTAACTGCAGTTTTATAACTGTAGTGTAAGCGCACCTCCGGCAAGACGATGATGGAGTGAATGATGGTGAAAGTTTTTCTTTTTCGGGTCACCCTGCCTTGGTGGGAGACGGGTGATGTGTTAATAAAAAAATTTAAAACACTTGAAAGCTTTTGTTAGAGCAGAGCTGGTGTTGTATTACGTGGGTCGTCAAGCTTTGTGTGTTTTTGTAGTGTATAGAAATGAGTACATCGGCAGTGTGTTGTTACACTAAATGAGTACATCAGCAGTGTGCTGTTACACTAAATGAGTACATCAGCAGTGTGCTGTTACACTAAATGAGTACATCAGCAGTGTGCTGTTACACTAAATGAGTACATCAGCAGTGTGCTGTTACACTAAATGAGTACATCAGCAGTGTGCTGTTACTCTAAATGAGTACATCAGCAGTGTGCTGTTACTCTAAATGAGTACATCAGCAGTGTGTTGTTACACTAAATGAGTGACTGGAGTGCTTTAATAGGTAATAAGGGAAACTGGAAGGTTTGGGTTTCTTCTGGCCATCTTGTGTGGGCGTGGGGGGTGGGCGTGGAGGCTAGGTGTGGGCGTAGTGGTGGGCGGTACATCTAAAATGATCCAGATACTTCTTACATTTTTCCCGAGGTCCCGTGTGGAGTCAACTTCCACAGTGTCAAGAAATATTCACCTGGTATATTTTGACTTGTAATTTTCCTTCATTCATTATTACATACATTGTAAGAGACTTACATTGTCTTCCCTTTCTTGTTCATTACCATGATAATGATTCCTCTTTATTTCTTCATGTTAGGGTTCCTCTTTATTTCTGTGTATTATTCTTCCATTGAGATGAGGTGTTCCACTCTCATTCTTAATTGTTCATTACCTTTAGTTCGGTCACCAGTCTGGATGGTCACTTTCAAACTTTCTCCAGTTCTATATTGTGTTGTTGTGTGTGTGTGTTATTGTGTTGTTCTCTGTGTGTTATTGTGTTGTGCTGTATGTGTTGGTTGTGTTGTACTGTGTGTGTGTGGGTTGTGTTGTGCGTGTGCGTGTGTGTGTGTGTGCCTACGGTGTGTATGCACTAGCAAACAAAAGGAGGTGCAAACGTAAGGAGGGTACCAGTGTGTTCATCCCCGGGGTAAATGAGGGCAATTAGTCTGTTTCAATGCTTCTGGGGATAATTAAAACTAGGGAGAAGCTTAATGAACTGAGAGGGAGGGAAGGAGCCGCCGCTCCGGGACCCCTGTCACTTTTTACACTCTACTGTGTCAGCTTGATTCACTGTGTGTGTGTGTGTGTGTGTGTGTGTGTGTGTGTGTGTGTGTGTGTGTGTGTGTGTGTGTGTGTGTGTGTGTGTGTGTGTGTATGTGTGTGTGTGTGTTGTAGCCTTAACAGCAAGTTGTGGTGAAGAAGGTTCGGTTCTCCCTCTGCTAGTGACCCTCGCAGTCTCTGACCAGCCAGGCTGTTGGTGGCGGTCGCAGCTATCGCGCACTCCACGGAAGGAAGGCTCCCACGTTGTCCATGCGATCGTCTGTACACTTACTAGCCATTCCCAGAGGTGCTTAACCTGGCATACACAACTCACAACATACCACGTGAAATATTCAGCATTCGTGGAAATATTCAGATTCAGTGTGCACATGACATTCGCGACGCAATTCAGGTTGGCGGAGACAATTCAGCTGGACGAATCACATAGCGCACTGTGTGCCAGGGTGAGACTTCCCCATCCATTTCAGACTTAGCAGATTGTGGGAGTTTGTTCAATTCTGGTCCAGTGCTCTTACCTCCCTCCCTCCCTACTTTCCTCTCTCCCTTCCTCCTTCCTTTCCTCCTCTCTCCTCTCTCCCTCCTTCCCTTCCTCTCTCCCTCCCTCCTTTTTTCTCTCCCTCCCTCCTTTCCTCTCTCCCTCCCTCCCTCTCTCCCTCCCTCTCTCCCTCCTCTTAAGTCTCTCCCTTAATTAAACTCAGTCCTAAGACTTATGTCGAGGAATTAGCATTCATAAAAATGTCATTGGAGCACTTTGTAAAGTGTTTGTAAATTGTTGCAAACTCGGACCAAGAGTTCATCTGTTTCACTTTTTTAACAGACGAAGACTGTGAGAATGAGCACTCAGAAGGGAGGGAGAGAGAGAGAGAGAGACGGAGAGAGAGAATGAAAGAAAGAGAGAGAGAGAGACAGAGCGCAGTGGTTCCATGCTTGCTTGATATATATATATATATGCTTAACAATTCACAAGCAGGCGAAATTATTTATGAAGATTATCTCACCGTCTACAACAGGACTCGAACCTGCAAACTCTGCATCAGAGTACACAGTACTTTATCCACGTGGATAAAGTACTGTGTACTCTAATGCTGAGTTTATAGGTTCGAGCCCTGCTGTGGACGTAAGTATATATATATATATATATATATATATATATATATATATATATATATATATATATATATATATATATATATATATATATATATATATATATATACTGATCTCTGGCTGAAGGAGACACGAACCTTGGAACAAGGTATGCAGTGCTATACCATTCTCACCACACTGGACCAGTGTGGTGAGAATGGTATAGCACTGCATACCTTGTTCCAAGGTTCGTAGGTTCGAGTCTCCTTCAGCCAGAGATCAGTGTTTGTGTATATTTCGCCTGCTCTTGCGAATTCCTTGCATATATATATATATATATATATATATATATATATATATATATATATATATATATATATATATATATATATATAAGTGTGTGTGTGCTCGCCTAATTGTACTCTCTAATTGTGGTTGCACGGGTCGAGTCACAGCTCCTGGCCTCCGCCTCTTCAGTGGTTGCCACTAGGTCCACTCTCTCCCTGCTCCATGAGCTGTATCATACCTCTTCTTAAAGCTGTGTATGGTGCCTACCTCCACTACCTGACTTTCCAGATTATTCCGCTTCCTGACAACTCTGTGACTGAAGAAATACTCCCTAACATCCCTGTGATTCATCTGAGTCTTCAGCTTCCGACTGTGACCCCTTGTTGCTGTGTCCCGTCTCTAGAACATCCTGTCTCTGTCCACCTTGTCGACTCCTCCCAGTATTTTATATGTCGTTATCATGTCCTTCCTGTCTCTCCTGCACTCCAATGTCGTCTGGTCGAGTTCTCATAACCTCTCCGGGACTAGTCTTGTTGCAAACATTAGCACTTCTCTAGTTTCCTGACGTGATTGGCCAGGTGTGGGTTCCTAACTGGTGCTGCATACTCCAATATGGGCCTGATGTACACGGTGTACTGTGTGTGTGTGTGTGTGTGTGTGTGTGTTAATTACCATTTTGTCCTAGGCACATGTCGATTAGACACTAGGCCTGGTGTGTGTGTGTGTGTGTGTGTACTCACCTATTTGTACTCACCTATTTGTGGTTGCAGGGGTCGATTCATAGCTCCTGGCCCCGCCTCTTCACTGATTGCTACTAGGTCCTCTCTCTCCCTGCTCCATGAGCTTTATCATACCTCGCCTTAAAACTATGTATGGTTCCCGCCTCCACTACTTCACTTTCTAGGCTATTCCACGGCTTGACTATGTGTGTGTGTGTGTGTGTGTGTGTGTGTGTGTGTGCGAGAGAGCTAACAGGAAGGATCTGTGGTGTTAGCGGAATTAAAAGATTTAGTTCTCTAGTAGTCTGAGGTTAATTAGTTTGTGGATAAAACACTTGATCTTCGCTGGATGAGACTCCCTGCTTGTAACAGCTGTGTGTGTGTTTGTGTGTGCGTTTATTGTATCTACACGATACAATGATATATATATATATATATATATATATATATATATATATATATATATATATATATATATATATATATATATATATATATAGGGAAGTACCACCTCTGTGGCTGGACTGGGGATCCTCATCCTCAGAGAAGACAATAAACGTACCTCAGGGAAAACTCAAGGTTCTCCCCGCTGTTTGAATATTTTCTTCTCCTACCACCCCCTATAATAGATATTCTATGTGAACATTTATTAATAAACAGAATACATTTACAGAAAAACATAAACATGAATACAATGGCACAATGTATCAAAGATCATGAATTTCCTCCATCTCCCCCGAGGCTGGACGCGAGCCTAGTATGCAGCAAGCATTTCCCCTCTGGATGGCTACGCTGAGGCGCTGGAACATGAAAGTGGCTGCCCTTGGGTCCCTGGTGGTGTCGATGAGTCTGGAACCCAATTCTTTAAGGAAACGTGTGGCATTTTTTAGCCATGATCCCAAGGTCTCTGATCCCAATGGGACAAATTGATACTGTTGGCTTATGTCCCTGTACTTGCTGATCTTGTACTCCTCCCTGTGGTCAACAGCTCCTCCCTGTCGCCCCACACTGTGATGGATATAGGTGTCAGCCAGTGTGGACGCACAGGTGTAGTCCCATGCCAAGAGCTTGCCATTCTTCCAAGGATAGATGGTGATCCCGTCGGGGCGGTTTGCTGGGTTGTGGGTATTGTTGGCTGCTAGTGATCGGAGCTCCCTCTCGGCTGGGCATCCAGCTGTAGCGAGGGTTCTCTTAATGATGTCGTTGACCTCATTGTGTCTTGCATGCCAGCCCTTGGTTTTGGAACAGTTGAGACCATGTAGACCGTATTGGTCTGCTTGCGATTCGCCGCAAATACACGTAGATTCTGTGTGAATTGGGGCAGCAAGGCGCAGATATGAAGATTACAATAGTTGTTGCACTTTCTGTCTCTTATTCCATTATTATAATATTGTTTCTGGTATCCATTTTGCTCCATTTATTCTTTATTAACAGCCTCCACTTCTTGTTCTCCCTGATGAACCTGTTAAGGAATATGTATATTCTTTTATGCTCTGTTGTAATCTTATATATCATTATCATGTCTCGTGTTTTCCTGCGCGGACATTTTTAACGTTTTCAACCTGTCGTTTACCTAAGTGAAATTGAGCCCCGATAGGTATTTTGCAGTTTAGGACGTTTTTGGAATTATCAAAACAAAATTTTTTGGGTTGTGAGCACTATAGTGGCTCCATATTCCAACTTTGGTTTATCATACATTGTAAACAAACCTTTTTGCTTTTTTTCCATATATTTGAGAGGCATTTTATAGGCCTGTTTAGTATATAATCATGCAGTTTCGATTTTATGGTTAGCTATCGTCTGCTAATGGCTCTTAGGTTGCTGTCTCTCTGTCAATGTCTGTCTGTCACTCTCTGTTTGTCACTGTCTGTCACTCTCTGTTTGTCACTGTCTGTCTCTCTCTCTGACATTTTCAATATATAATTGCAATCTATATATTCTTAACGTGGCTTGACTCCGTTTTCTGTATCCATTATTCAACGTTCATCTACATTAAAATCTGTTTCATTCCAGTTTTCCATATCATCTTGCAGTTGTTTACTAGAGTTGTTTGGCTTATTTTGTATATTTCTTATTTCTACAAACTAATTTTTAATTCTATTAATTCTGCCAATATATATATATATATATATATATATATATATATATATATATATATATATATATATATATATATATATATATATATATATATATATATATATATATATATATATATAATAGTAATATGGATGCGACTACAGATCTTTGTGGCACCCCACTGTTGCACTTCCGTATTAGGACATTGTGTCCTCCGCTTACTGTTTGCATTTCCCTCACAGACAAACTTCGTATGAAGTCTACATCCACTGTGTCGAGTACCGTATTTTTCGGTATATAAGGCGCGCTTTTTTTCACATGGAAAGTTTTGGAAAATCAGCCTGCGCCTTATATGCTCAAGGTCAGGTTCAAGGATAGGCTTTGTGTTACGCTTTAGCAGTTGTTTACTAACGTTACATTACAGCTGCTTGCAAACATCGTCTTATACGTCTCATATGTTCGTGCGTCTTATATGCCGGAAAATACGGTAATTCCACGTGTTTACAACTGTTATTCCTGTGGTATCTTTTGTACTTCTTTTTAATTATTCTTCTTGTTTCTAGAATTGGTCTTTCATTGGGGAAACTCGTTCTTAAAATTTTGATGAATGTGATCCATCCATTATTTTTTTCCCTCAAGAGTGACTCTTAGAATACCTTAACAGATTTAATAGGCAGATATCTGCAAATTAAGAGTTGATATTTAATTAGCACGGTTGTACTCAGCAAGAGTTTTAAATTTCTCCTAACTTGGCTGTGAGCGCTGAGTGACCTGCGTGGTGGTGCTCAGGCTGTGAGCGCTGAGTGACCTGCGTGGTGGTGCTCAGGCTATGAGCGCTGAGTGACCTGCGTGGTGGTGCTCAGGCTATGAACGCTGAGTGACCTGCGTGGTGGTGCTCAGGCTGTGAGCGCTGAGTGACCTGCGTGGTGGTGCTCAGGCTATGAGCGCTGAGTGACCTGCGTGGTGGTGCTCATGCTATGAGCGCTGAGTGACCTGCGTGGTGGTGCTCAGGCTGTGAGCGCTGAGTGACCTGCGTGGTGGTGCTCAGGCTGTGAGCGCTGAGTGACCTGCGTGGTGGTGCTCAGGCTGTGAGCGCTGAGTGACCTGCGTGGTGGTGCTCAGGCTATGAGCGCTGAGTGACCTGCAAGGTGGTGCTCAGGCTGTGAGCGCTGAGTGACCTGCGTGGTGGTGCTCAGGCTATGAGCGCTGAGTGACCTGCAAGGTGGTGCTCAGGCTGTGAGCGCTGAGTGACCTGCGTGGTGGTGCTCAGGCTATGAGCGCTGAGTGACCTGCGTGGTGGTGCTCAGGCTATGAGCGCTGAGTGACCTGCAAGGTGGTGCTCAGGCTGTGAGCGCTGAGTGACCTGCGTGGTGGTGCTCAGGCTGTGAGCGCTGAGTGATCTGCGTGGTGGTGCTCAGGCTATGAGCGCTGAGTGACCTGCGTGGTGCTCAGGCTATGAGCGCTGAGTGACCTGCAAGGTGGTGCTCAGGCTGTGAGCGCTGAGTGACCAGGGTGGTGGGGCTCAGGCTATGAGCGCTGAGTGACCTGCGTGGTGGTGCTCAGTACATGTGACAACCGTGAGTACGACTCAGAGGTCAGTTTTCAGGGTTATTACATCTCTCAGTTTAACAGGACCTTCCTTGTTATATTTCTTAACTACTAGTGTAGTGTGCACCATCATACCTGTACTGGTGGATATTATAGCCACCGTGTACTGGTGGATATTATAGCCACCGTGTACTGGTGGATATTATAGCCACCGTGTACTGGTGGATATTATAGCCACCGTGTACTGGTGGATATTATAGCCACCGTGTACTGGTGGATATTATAGCCACCGTGTACTGGTGGATATTATAGCCACCGTGTACTGGTGGATATTATAGCCACCGTGTACTGGTGGATATTATAGCCACCGTGTACTGGTGGATATTATAGCCACCGTGTACTGGTGGATATTATAGCCACCGTGTACTGGTGGATATTATAGCCACCGTGTACTGGTGGATATTATAGCCACCGTGTACTGGTGGATATTATAGCCACCGTGTACTGGTGGATATTATAGCCACCGTGTACTGGTGGATATTATAGCCACCGTGTACTGGTGGATATTATAGCCACCGTGTACTGGTGGATATTATAGCCACCGTGTACTGGTGGATATTATAGCCACCGTGTACTGGTGGATATTATAGCCACCGTGTAGTGGTGGATATTATAGCCACCGTGTACTGGTGGATATTATAGCGTGTACACTGGTCGATATTATAGCCACCGTGTACTGGTGGATATTATAGCCACCGTGTACTGGTGGATATTATAGCCACCGTGTACTGGTGGATATTATAGCCACCGTGTACTGGTGGATATTATAGCCACCGTGTACTGGTGGATATTATAGCCACCGTGTACTGGTGGATATTATAGCCACCGTGTACTGGTGGATATTATAGCCACCGTGTACTGGTGGATATTATAGCCACCGTGTACTGGTGGATATTATAGCCACCGTGTACTGGTGGATATTATAGCCACCGTGTACTGGTGGATATTATAGCCACCGTGTACTGGTGGATATTATAGCCACCGTGTACTGGTGGATATTATAGCCACCGTGTACTGGTGGATATTATAGCCACCGTGTACTGGTGGATATTATAGCCACCGTGTACTGGTGGATATTATAGCCACCGTGTACTGGTGGATATTATAGCCACCGTGTACTGGTGGATATTATAGCCACCGTGTACTGGTGGATATTATAGCCACCGTGTACTGGTGGATATTATAACCATCGTGTACTGGTGGATATTATAGCCACCGTGTACTGGTGGATATTATAGCCACCGTGTACTGGTGGATATTATAGCCACCGTGTACTGGTGGATATTATAGCCACCGTGTACTGGTGGATATTATAGCCACCGTGTACTGGTGGATATTATAGCCACCGTGTACTGGTGGATATTATAGCCACCGTGTACTGGTGGATATTATAGCCACCGTGTACTGGTGGATATTATAGCCACCGTGTACTGGTGGATATTATAGCCACCGTGTACTGGTGGATATTATAGCCACCGTGTACTGGTGGATATTATAGCCACCGTGTACTGGTGGATATTATAGCCACCGTGTACTGGTGGATATTATAGCCACCGTGTACTGGTGAATATTATAGCCACCGTGTACTGGTGGATATTATAGCCATCGTGTACTGGTGGATATTATAACCATCGTGTACTGGTGGATATTATAGCCACCGTGTACTGGTGGATATTATAGCCACCGTGTACTGGTGGATATTATAGCCACCGTGTACTGGTGGATATTATAGCCACCGTGTACTGGTGGATATTATAGCCACCGTGTACTGGTGGATATTATAGCCACCGTGTACTGGTGGATATTATAGCCACCGTGTACTGGTGGATATTATAGCCACCGTGTACTGGTGGATATTATAGCCACCGTGTACTGGTGGATATTATAGCCACCGTGTACTGGTGGATATTATAGCCACCGTGTACTGGTGGATATTATAGCCACCGTGTACTGGTGGATATTATAGCCACCGTGTACTGGTGGATATTATAGCCACCGTGTACTGGTGGATATTATAGCCACCGTGTACTGGTGGATATTATAGCCACCGTGTACTGGTGGATATTATAGCCACCGTGTACTGGTGGATATTATAGCCACCGTGTACTGGTGGATATTATAACCATCGTGTACTGGTGGATATTATAGCCACCGTGTACTGGTGGATATTATAGCCACCGTGTACTGGTGGATATTAAAGCCACCGTGTACTGGTTGATATTATAGCCACCGTGTACTGGTGGATATTATAGCCACCGTGTACTGGTGGATATTATAGCCACCGTGTACTGGTGGATATTATAGCCACCGTGTACTGGTGGATATTATAGCCACCGTGTACTGGTGGATATTATAGCCACCGTGTACTGGTGGATATTATAGCCACCGTGTACTGGTGGATATTATAGCCACCGTGTACTGGTGGATATTATAGCCACCGTGTACTGGTGGATATAGCCACCGTGTACTGGTGGATATAGCCACCGTGTACTGGTGGATATTATAGCCACCGTGTACTGGTGGATATTATAGCCACCGTGTACTGGTGGATATTATAGCCACCGTGTACTGGTGGATATAGCCACCGTGTACTGGTGGATATTATAGCCACCGTGTACTGGTGGATATTATAGCCACCGTGTACTGGTGGATATTATAGCCACCGTGTACTGGTGGATATTATAGCCACCGTGTACTGGTGGATATTATAGCCACCGTGTACTGGTGGATATTATAGACACCGTGTACTGGTGGATATTATAGACACCGTGTACTGGTGGATATTATAGACACCGTGTACTGGTGGATATTATAGCCACCGTGTACTGGTGGATATTATAGCCACCGTGTACTGGTGGATATTATAGACACCGTGTACTGGTGGATATTATAGACACCGTGTACTGGTGGATATTATAGCCACCGTGTACTGGTGGATATTATAGCCACCGTGTACTGGTGGATATTATAGCCACCGTGTACTGGTGGATATTATAGCCACCGTGTACTGGTGGATATTATAGCCACCGTGTACTGGTGGATATTATAGACACCGTGTACTGGTGGATGAATATAGACACCGTGTACTGGTGGATATTATAGCCACCGTGTACTGGTGGATATTATAGACACCGTGTACTGGTGGATATTATAACCAACGTGTACTGGTGGATATTATAGCCACCGTGTACTGGTGGATATTATAGGCACCGTGTACTGGTGGATATTATAGCCACCGTGTACTGGTGGATATTATAGCCACCGTGTACTGGTGGATATTATAACCACCGTGTACTGGTGGATATTATAGCCATCGTGTACTGGTGGATATTATAACCATCGTGTACTGGTGGATATTATAGCCACCGTGTACTGGTGGATATTATAGCCACCGTGTACTGGTGGATATTATAGCCACCGTATACTGGTGGATATAACTACTGTGTACTGGTGGATATTATAGCCACCGTGTACTGGTGGATATTATAACCATCGTGTACTGGTGGATATTATAGCCACCGTGTACTGGTGGATATAACTACTGTGTACTGGTGGATATTATAGCCACCGTGTACTGGTGGATATTATAACCATCGTGTACTGGTGGATATTATAGCCACCGTGTACTGGTGGATATTATAGCCACCGTGTACTGGTGGATATTATAGCCACCGTTTACTGGTGGATATAACTACTGTGTACTGGTGGATATTATAGCCACCGTGTACTGGTGGATATTATAGCCACCGTGTACTGGTGGATATAACTACTGTGTACTGGTGGATATTATAGCCACCGTGTACTGGTGGATATTATAGCCACCGTGTACTGGTGGATATTATAGCCACCGTTTACTGGTGGATATTATAGCCTCCGTGTACTGGTGGATATTATAGCCACCGTGTACTGGTGGATAATATAGCCACCGTGTACTGGTGGATATTATAGCCTCCGTGTACTGGTGGATATTATAGCCACCGTGTACTGGTGGATATAGCCACCGTGTACTGGTGGATATAACCACTGTGTACTGGTGGATATTATAGCCACCGTGTACTGGTGGATATTATAGCCACCGTGTATTGGTGGATATTATAGCCACCGTGTATTGGTGGATATTATAGCCACCGTGTACTGGTGGATAATGTAGCCACCGTGTACTGGTGGATATTATAGCCACCGTGTACTGGTGGATATTATAGCCATCGTGTACTGGTGGATATTATAGCCACCGTGTACTGGTGGATATAGCCACCGTGTACTGGTGGATATTATAGCCACCGTGTACTGGTGGATATTATAGACACCGTGTACTGGTGGATATTATAGACACCGTGTACTGGTGGATATTATAGCCACCGTGTACTGGTGGATATTATAGACACCGTGTACTGGTGGATATTATAACCAACGTGTACTGGTGGATATTATAACCACCGTGTGCTGGTGGATATTATAGCCACCGTGTACTGGTGGATATTATAGCCACCGTGTACTGGTGGATATTATAGCCACCGTGTACTGGTGGATATAACTACTGTGTACTGGTGGATATTATAGCCACCGTGTACTGGTGGATATTATAACCATCGTGTACTGGTGGATATTATAGCCACCGTGTACTGGTGGATATAACTACTGTGTACTGGAGGATATAGCCACCGTGTACTGGTGGATATTATAACCATCGTGTACTGGTGGATATTATAGCCACCGTGTACTGGTGGATATTATAGCCACCGTGTACTGGTGGATATTATAGCCACCGTTTACTGGTGGATATAACTACTGTGTACTGGTGGATATTATAGCCACCGTGTACTGGTGGATATTATAGCCACCGTGTACTGGTGGATATAACTACTGTGTACTGGTGGATATTATAGCCACCGTGTACTGGTGGATATTATAGCCACCGTGTACTGGTGGATATTATAGCCACCGTTTACTGGTGGATATTATAGCCTCCGTGTACTGGTGAATATTATAGCCACCGTGTACTGGTGGATATTATAGCCACCGTGTACTGGTGGATATTATAGCCTCCGTGTACTGGTGGATATTATAGCCACCGTGTACTGGTGGATATAGCCACCGTGTACTGGTGGATATTATAGACACCGTGTACTGTTGGATATTATAGACACCGTGTACTGGTGGATATTGTAGCCACCGTGTACTGGTGGATATTATAGACACCGTGTACTGGTGGATATTATAACCAACGTGTACTGGTGGATATTATAACCACCGTGTACTGGTGGATATTATAGCCACCGTGTACTGGTGGATATTATAGCCACCGTGTACTGGTGGATATAGCCACCGTGTACTGGTGGATATTATAGCCACCGTGTACTGGTGGATATTATAACCACTGTGTACTGGTGGATATTATAGCCATCGTGTACTGGTGGATATTATAACCATCGTGTACTGGTGGATATTATAGCCACCGTGTACTGGTGGATATTATAGCCACCGTGTACTGGTGGATATTATAACCATCGTGTACTGGTGGATATTATAGCCACCGTGTACTGGTGGATATAACTACTGTGTACTGGTGGATATTATAGCCACCGTGTACTGGTGGATATTATAACCATCGTGTACTGGTGGATATTATAGCCACCGTGTACTGGTGGATATTATAGCCACCGTGTACTGGTGGATATTATAGCCACCGTTTACTGGTGGATATAACTACTGTGTACTGGTGGATATTATAGCCACCGTGTACTGGTGGATATTATAGCCACCGTGTACTGGTGGATATAACTACTGTGTACTGGTGGATATTATAGCCACCGTGTACTGGTGGATATTATAGCCACCGTGTACTGGTGGATATTATAGCCACCGTGTACTGGTGGATATTATAGCCTCCGTGTACTGGTGGATATTATAGCCACCGTGTACTGGTGGATATTATAGCCACCGTGTACTGGTGGATATTATAGCCACCGTGTACTGGTGGATATTATAGCCACCGTGTACTGGTGGATATTATAGCCACCGTGTACTGGAGGATATAACCACTGTGTACTGGTGGATATTATAGCCACCGTGTACTGGTGGATATTATAGCCACCGTGTATTGGTGGATATTATAGCCACCGTGTATTGGTGGATATTATAGCCACCGTGTACTGGTGGATAATGTAGCCACCGTGTACTGGTGGATATTATAGCCACCGTGTACTGTTGGATATTATAGCCACCGTGTACTGGTGGACATTGTAGCCACCGTGTACTGGTGGATATAATAGCCACCGTGTACTGGTGGATATTATAGCCTCCGTGTACTGGTGGATATTATAGCCACCGTGTACTGGTGGATATTATAGCCACCGTGTACTGGTGGATATTATAGCCACGGTGTACTGGTGGATATAGCCACCGTGTACTGGTGGATATTATAACCATCGTATACTGGTGGATATTATAGCCACCGTGTACCAGTGGATATTATAACCACCGTGTACTGGTGGATATTATAGCCACCGTGTACTGGTGGATATTATAGCCACCGTGTACTGGTGGATATAGCCACCGTGTACTGGTGGATATTATAGCCACCGTGTACTGGTGGATATTATAGCCACCGTGTACTGGTGGATATTATAGCCACCGTGTACTGGTGGATATTATAGCCACCGTGTACTGGTGGATATTATAGCCACCGTGTACTGGTGGATATTATAGCCACCGTGTACTGGTGGATATTATAGCCACCGTGTACTGGTGGATATAGCCACCGTGTACTGGTGGATATTATAGCCACCGTGTATTGGTGGATATTATAGCCACCGTGTACTGGTGGATATTATAACCACCGTGTACTGGTGGATATTATAGCCACCGTGTACTGGTGGATATTATAGCCACCGTGTACTGGTGGATATTATAGCCACCGTGTACTGGTGGATATTATAGCCACCGTGTACTGGTGGATATTATAGACACCGTGTACTGGTGGATATTATAGCCACCGTGTACTGGTGGATATTATAGACACCGTGTACTGGTGGATATTATAGACACCGTGTACTGGTGGATATTATAGCCACCGTGTACTGGTGGATATTATAGCCACCGTGTACTGGTGGTTATTATAGACACCGTGTACTGGTGGATATTATAGACACCGTGTACTGGTGGATATTATAGCCACCGTGTACTGGTGGATATTATAGCCACCGTGTACTGGTGGATATTATAGCCACCGTGTACTGGTGGATATTATAGCCACCGTGTACTGGTGGATATTATAGACACCGTGTACTGGTGGATGTTATAGACACCGTGTACTGGTGGATATTGTAGCCACCGTGTACTGGTGGATATTATAGACACCGTGTACTGGTGGATATTATAACCAACGTGTACTGGTGGATATTATAACCACCGTGTACTGGTGGATATTATAGCCACCGTGTACTGGTGGATATTATAGCCACCGTGTACTGGTGGATATAGCCACCGTGTACTGGTGGATATTATAGCCACCGTGTACTGGTGGATATTATAACCACTGTGTACTGGTGGATATTATAGCCATCGTGTACTGGTGGATATTATAACCATCGTGTACTGGTGGATATTATAGCCACCGTGTACTGGTGGATATTATAGCCACCGTGTACTGGTGGATATTATAGCCACCGTGTACTGGTGGATATAACTACTGTTTACTGGTGGATATTATAGCCACCGTGTACTGGTGGATATTATAACCATCGTGTACTGGTGGATATAGCCACCGTGTACTGGTGGATATAACTATTGTGTACTGGTGGATATTATAGTCACCGTGTACTGGTGGATATTATAACCATCGTGTACTGGTGGATATTATAGCCACCGTGTACTGGTGGATATTATAGCCACCGTGTACTGGTGGATATTATAGCCACCGTTTACTGGTGGATATAACTACTGTGTACTGGTGGATATTATAGCCACCGTGTACTGGTGGATATTATAGCCACCGTGTACTGGTGGATATAACTACTGTGTACTGGTGGATATTATAGCCACCGTGTACTGGTGGATATTATAGCCACCGTGTACTGGTGGATATTATAGCCACCGTGTACTGGTGGATATTATAGCCTCCGTGTACTGGTGGATATTATAGCCACCGTGTACTGGTGGATATTATAGCCACCGTGTACTGGTGGATATTATAGCCACCGTGTACTGGTGGATATTATAGCCACCGTGTACTGGTGGATATTATAGCCACCGTGTACTGGTGGATATAACCACTGTGTACTGGTGGATATTATAGCCACCGTGTACTGGTGGATATTATAGCCACCGTGTATTGGTGGATATTATAGCCACCATGTATTGGTGGATATTATAGCCACCGTGTACTGTTGGATAATGTAGCCACCGTGTACTGGTGGATATTATAGCCACCGTGTACTGGTGGATATTATAGCCACCGTGTACTGTTGGATATTATAGCCACCGTGTACTGGTGGACATTGTAGCCACCGTGTACTGGTGGATATAATAGCCACCGTGTACTGGTGGATATTATAGCCACCGTGTACTGGTGGATATTATAGCCACCGTGTACTGGTGGATATTATAGCCACCGTGTACTGGTGGATATTATAGCCACGGTGTACTTTTGGATATAGCCACCGTGTACTGGTGGATATTATAACCATCGTGTACTGGTGGATATTATAGCCACCGTGTACCGGTGGATATTATAACCACCGTGTACTGGTGGATATTATAGCCACCGTGTACTTTTGGATATTATAGCCACCGTGTACTGGTGGATATTATAGCCACCGTGTACTTTTGGATATTATAGCCACCGTGTACTGGTGGATATTATAACCATCGTGTACTGGTGAATATTATAACCACAGTGTACTGGTGGATATTATAACCACCGTGTACTGGTGGATATTATAACCACAGTGTACTGGTGGATATAGCCACCGTGTACTGGTGGATATTATAAGCACTATGTACGTGTTAATGAACGCTAGACTGGTCTTCACCAGGTTAGCTATCACAAGTATGGCCGTCTCTCCTTAAACAATAGTTGCAGTCATATTTTTTACAGGTTTTCTGAAGCAATGACATGGCATTTGAGTGCCAAGAGCATTGACATGGCATTTGAGTGCCAAGAGCCGTAATATTTTCATACAAATTGTCGGTGGGGAGAGATTTAGATTTAGATTTAGATTTTGCTTGCCAAGCGGCTAATTTATTGTGCGCACTATCTCCATTTTGTGGAGGGTAGCGCAAAAAAAAAAAAAAAAAGAGCATATGGATACACAAAAGGCCAAACCGTGTAGGGTTTTCCAGGCGTAAATTATGCTGTATCTTTCTCGCCTTCGTTCCAAGGAGTGCATGTCAAGGGCCTTCAAGCCTTCCCAGTAATTAAGGTATTTGGCTGAACTTACAGGTACGTGAAGGTTCTGTGTTCATTCTGTAGGTCCTCAGTTTTGCCTGCCTCAGAAGGAGCTGTTAGATGTACATCAGTATTTCAGTCTAGTGAAAACTAATTAATTAAAGAGGACCATCATTGGCTTAGCATCTCTTGTTTTGAAGATTCTCATTATCCACCTTATCATTTACCTCGCGGCTGTCATAGTGGCATCGTTGTGATCCTTGAAACCGAAATCTGATATTGTCCGCTCTATTGAATGATTAAAATTAGTTTTATACTCAAATCTAGCTAGTATTTTCTCCTGATAAGAATAATATTTGCATGAGTAATATAAATACTTTAAATATTTTAATTATTATTAATTATTATTATTATTATTATTATTATTATTATTATTATTATTATTATTATTATTACATTGATATTATCACTACCATGTTCGTCATTATATTTTGTCCAATTTCTTTCCTTGTTGACTGCTTGCATCTGCGCCACAGGCACAGAAATCTAGCATTGCATTATATAGCCGTCGTTGCTGGAGCCGGCTTGAGAATGTTTACTGATAAAGGAGGCTGTGAGTGGATCAACAGTGCCCTTGTTTATGTTTTTATCCCTTGATAAATGTTCAGGTGCTTCAAGTCCTTGGGCACGTGTTACCCCAGTGAGGGTATGAGAGACTACACCAGTGTGTGATGAGCTTAATATTTTAGTCGCTGGTGGCGCGGTAGCATACCAGGGTGAGAGGATGCTGTGTGTGGGTGAGAGGATGCTGTGTGTGGGTGAGAGGATGCTGTGTGTGGGTGAGAGGATGCTGTGTGTGGGTGAGAGGATGCTATGTGTGAGTGAGAGGATGCTGTGTGTGTGGGTGATAGGATGCCGTGTGTGTGGGTGATAGGATGCTGTGTGTGTGAGTGGGAGGATGCTGTGTGTGGGTGACAGGAGTAAACTCGTGCCTCATACCTGACTTTCTTGCAGGCTCTGCTGTCGTGCAGACATGAGAGACGTGCCTGATAGAGGTAAACATTTTGGCTGCCTTGCTTGCAAGATTTACCTCGTGATTCTTTTCTTTCTTAACAATCATTTCAGAGTCGTATTTCACCTCCTTCCCCTCACTCTCCTCCCTTCTAGGACATCAACTTCCTCGCTGGGGAGTTTAGTGACAAAGCTCATTCTTACTCCCCCACTCTCTGTGTACTTATCTGCTACTTCTGCTCTCCCCTCCTTCTGCCTCTGCTACCTCCTACTCCTTACCACTTCCTCCTCCTACTCCTTACCAGTTCCACCTGCTACTCCTCTTCCTACTCCTTCTTACCACTTCCTCCTCCCTTTCCTGCTATCTCCTCGTCCTCCTCCCTCTCACTATCTTCCTCATTATTAACCCTCTCCACATTTTCCACCATGATTTAACATGATAATATATACATTTTCCACCATGATTTAACATGATAATATATACATTTTCCACCATGATTTAACATGATAATATATACATTTTCCACCATGATTTAACATGATAATATATACATTTTCCACCATGATTTAACATGATAATATATACATTTTCCACCATGATTTAACATGATAATATATACATTTTCCACCATGATTTAACATGATAATATATACATTTTCCACCATGATTTAACATGATAATATATACATTTTCCACCATGATTTAACATGATAATATATACATTTTCCACCATGATTTAACATGATAATATATACATTTTCCACCATGATTTAACGTGATAATATATACATTTTCCACCTTGATTTAACATGATAATATATACATTTTCCACCTTGATTTAACATGATAATATATACATTTTCCACCATGATTTAACATGATAATATATACATTTTCCACCATGATTTAACGTGATAATATATACATTTTCCACCTTGATTTAACATGATAATATATACATTTTCCACCATAATTTAACATAATATATACATTTTCCACCATGATTTAACATGATAATATATACATTTATGAATCTTTATTGCTTCATCATTTTATTTAGGATAAAAAACTAATTCTATCGAGGTTTTTCCTTATTGGTAAGTTGTAAAATTTATTATTTTCGTATAGAAGTAGTTCATTTTTTTGTTCTTTTATTGATGTATTTCATTATTTTATTTATAATAAAACACTTGATCAATCGATTTTTTTCTTCATTTAATAATAATGTATAGATGTATTCTTTTGATTATTATTCAAGTTTTTTTTATTCTAGTATTTCCTTCTTTTGTTTTAAATTAAAAGGTGGAATCAGTTTTTTTCCGTCATTTCATAATATATAAAATTTATTCTTTTGTTTATATTCCAACATTTCATTCTTTTATTCAAATATTTTGTTCTTTTGTTTGAAACAAGGGGGGGAAAAGCAAGCACAATCAATCGAGTTTTTTCCTTCTCCCTCAATCCATTGTTGGGTTGGGTGGAGGTAGCCAGAGATGACTGGGTCAGTGTTTACCCTCCATGGAGGTAGCCAGAGATGACTGGGTCAGTGTTTACCCTCCATGGAGGTAGCCAGAGATGACTGGGTCAGTGTTTACACTCCATGGAGGTAGCCAGAGATGACTGGGTCAGTGTTTACCCTCCATGGAGGTAGCCAGAGATGACTGGGTCAGTGTTTACACTCCATGGAGGTAGCCAGAGATGACTGGGTCAGTGTTTACACTTCATGGAGGTAGCCAGAGATGACTGGGTCAGTGTTTACACTTCGTGGAGGTAGCCAGAGATGACTGGGTCAGTGTTTACACTCCATGGAGGTAGCCAGAGATGACTGGGTCAGTGTTTACCCTCCATGGAGGTAGCCAGAGATGACTGGGTCAGTGTTTACACTTCGTGGAGGTAGCCAGAGATGACTGGGTCAGTGTTTACACTCCATGGAGGTAGCCAGAGATGACTGGGTCAGTGTTTACACTCCATGGAGGTAGCCAGAGATGACTGGGTCAGTGTTTACACTCCATGGAGGTAGCCAGAGATGACTGGGTCAGTGTTTACACTTCATGGAGGTAGCCAGAAATGACTGGGTCAGTGTTTACCCTCCATGGAGGTAGCCAGAGATGACTGGGTCAGTGTTTACACTCCATGGAGGTAGCCAGAGATGACTGGGTCAGTGTTTACACTCCATGGAGGTAGCCAGAGATGACTGGGTCAGTGTTTACACTCCATGGAGGTAGCCAGAGATGACTGGGTCAGTGTTTACACTCCATGGAGGTAGCCAGAGATGACTGGGTCAGTGTTTACACTTCATGGAGGTAGCCAGAGATGACTGGGTCAGTGTTTACACTCCATGGAGGTAGCCAGAGATGACTGGGTCAGTGTTTACACTTCATGGAGGTAGCCAGAGATGACTGGGTCAGTGTTTACACTCCATGGAGGTAGCCAGAGATGACTGGGTCAGTGTTTACACTCCATGGAGGTAGCCAGAGATGACTGGGTCAGTGTTTACACTTCATGGAGGTAGCCAGAGATGACTGGGTCAGTGTTTACCCTCCATGGAGGTAGCCAGAGATGACTGGGTCAGTGTTTACACTTCATGGAGGTAGCCAGAGATGACTGGGTCAGTGTTTACCCTCCATGGAGGTAGCCAGAGATGACTGGATCAGTGTTTACAATCCATGGAGGTAGCCAGAGATGATTGGGTCAGTGTTTACATTCCATCCATGGAGGTAGCCAGAGATGATTGGGTCAGTGTTTACCCTCCATGGAGGTAGCCAGAGATGACTGGATCAGTGTTTACACTCCATGGAGGTAGCCAGAGATGATGACTGGGTCAGTGTTTACCCTCCATGGAGGTAGCCAGAGATGACTGGGTCAGTGTTTACAATCCATGGAGGTAGACAGAGATGACTGGGTCAGTGTTTACACTTCATGGAAGGTAGCCAGAGATGACTGGGTCAGTCTTTACACTCCATGGAGGCAGACAGAGATGACTGGGTCTGTGTTTACACTCCATGGAGGTAGCCAGAGATGATTGGGTCAGTGTTTACACTCCATGGAGGTAGCCAGAGATGACTGGATCAGTGTTTACAATCCATGGAGGTAGACAGAGGTGACTGGGTCAGTGTTTACACTCCATGGAGGTAGCCAGAGATGACTGGGTCAGTGTTTACACTCCATGGAGGTAGCCAGAGATGACTGGGTCAGTGTTTACACTTCATGGAGGTAGCCAGAGATGACTGGGTCAGTGTTTACACTCCATGGAGGTAGCCAGAGATGACTGGGTCAGTGTTTACACTCCATGGAGGTAGCCAGAGATGACTGGGTCAGTGTTTACACTCCATGGAGGTAGCCAGAGATGACTGGGTCAGTGTTTACACTCCATGGAGGTAGCCAGAGATGACTGGGTCAGTGTTTACACTCCATGGAGGTAGCCAGAGATGACTGGGTCAGTGTTTACACTCCATGGAGGTAGCCAGAGATGACTGGGTCAGTGTTTACACTCCATGGAGGTAGCCAGAGATGACTGGGTCAGTGTTTACACTCCATGGAGGTAGCCAGAGATGACTGGGTCAGTGTTTACACTCCATGGAGGTAGCCAGAGATGACTGGGTCAGTGTTTACACTCCATGGAGGTAGCCAGAGATGACTGGGTCAGTGTTTACACATGGAGGTAGCCAGAGATGACTGGGTCAATGTTTACACTACATGGAGGTAGCCAGAGATGACTGGGTCAGTGTTTACACTCCATGGAGGTAGCCAGAGATGACTGGGTCAGTGTTTACACTCCATGGAGGTAGCCAGAGATGACTGGGTCAGTGTTTACACTTCATGGAGGTAGCCAGAGATGACTGGGTCAGTGTTTACACTCCATGGAGGTAGCCAGAGATGACTGGGTCAGTGTTTACACTTCATGGAGGTAGCCAGAGATGACTGGGTCAGTGTTTACACTCCATGGAGGTAGCCAGAGATGACTGGGTCAGTGTTTACACTCCATGGAGGTAGCCAGAGATGACTGGGTCAGTGTTTACACTTCATGGAGGTAGCCAGAGATGACTGGGTCAGTGTTTACACTTCATGGAGGTAGCCAGAGATGACTGGGTCAGTGTTTACACTCCATGGAGGTAGCCAGAGATGACTGGGTCAGTGTTTACACTTCATGGAGGTAGCCAGAGATGACTGGGTCAGTGTTTACACTTCATGGAGGTAGCCAGAGATGACCGGGTCAGTGTTTACACTTCATGGAGGTAGCCAGAGATGACTGGGTCAGTGTTTACACTTCATGGAGGTAGCCAGAGATGACTGGGTCAGTGTTTACACTTCATGGAGGTAGCCACAGATGACTGGGTCAGTGTTTACACTCCATGAAGGTAGCCAGAGATGACCGGGTCAGTGTTTACACTCCATGGAGGTAGCCAGAGATGACTGGGTCAGTGTTTACCCTCCATGGAGGTAGCCAGAGATGACTGGGTCAGTGTTTACACTCCATGGAGGTAGCCAGAGATGACTGGGTCAGTGTTTACACTCCATGGAGGTAGCCAGAGATGACTGGGTCAGTGTTTACACTTCATGGAGGTAGCCAGAGATGACTGGGTCAGTGTTTACCCTCCATGGAGGTAGCCAGAGATGACTGGATCAGTGTTTACAATCCATGGAGGTAGCCAGAGATGATTGGGTCAGTGTTTACATTCCATGGAGGTAGCCAGAGATGATTGGGTCAGTGTTTACCCTCCATGGAGGTAGCCAGAGATGACTGGATCAGTGTTTACACTCCATGGAGGTAGCCAGAGATGATTGGGTCAGTGTTTACCCTCCATGGAGGTAGCCAGAGATGACTGGATCAGTGTTTACAATCCATGGAGGTAGACAGAGATGACTGGGTCAGTGTTTACACTTCATGGAAGTAGCCAGAGATGACTGGGTCATTGTTTACACTCCATGGAGGTAGACAGAGATGACTGGGTCAGTGTTTACACTCCATGGAGGTAGCCAGAGATGATTGGGTCAGTGTTTACACTCCATGGAGGTAGCCAGAGATGACTGGATCAGTGTTTACAATCCATGGAGGTAGACAGAGATGACTGGGTCAGTGTTTACACTCCATGGAGGTAGCCAGAGATGATTGGGTCAGTGTTTACACTCCATGGAGGTAGCCAGAGATGACTGGGTCAGTGTTTACACTTCGTGGAGGTAGCCAGAGATGACTGGGCCATTGTTTACAATCCATGGAGGTAGCCAGAGATGACTGGGTCAATGTTTACACTCCATGGAGGTAGCCAGAAATGACTGGGTCAGTGTTTACACTCCATGGAGGTAGCCAGAGATGACTGGGACAGTGTTTACACTCCATGGAGGTAGCCAGAGATGACTGGGTCTGTGTTTACACTCCATGGAGGTAGCCAGAGATGACTGGGTCAGTGTTTACAATCCATGGAGGTAGCCAGAGATGACTGGGTCAATGTTTACACTCCATGGAGGTAGCCAGAAATGACTGGGTCAGTGTTTACACTCCATGGAGGTAGCCAGAAATGACTGGGTCAGTGTTTACACTCCATGGAGGTAGCCAGAAATGACTGGGTCAGTGTTTACACTCCATGGAGGTAGCCAGAAATGACTGGGTCAATGTTTACACTCCATGGAGGTAGCCAGAAATGACTGGGTCAATGTTTACACTCCATGGAGGTAGCCAGAAATGACTGGGTCAGTGTTTACACTCCATGGAGGTAGCCAGAGATGACTGGGTCAGTGTTTACACTCCATGGAGGTAGCCAGAGATGACCGGGTCAGTGTTTACACTCCATGGAGGTAGCCAGAGATGACTGGGTCAGTGTTTACACTCCATGGAGGTAGCCAGAGATGACTGGGTCTGTGTTTACACTCCATGGAGGTAGCCAGAGATGACTGGGTCTGTGTTTACACTCCATGGAGGTAGCCAGAGATGACTGGGTCAATGTTTACACTCCATGGAGGTAGCCAGAAATGACTGGGTCAGTGTTTACACTCCATGGAGGTAGCCAGAGATGACTGGGTCAGTGTTTACACTCCATGGAGGTAGCCAGAGATGACCGGGTCAGTGTTTACACTCCATGGAGGTAGCCAGAGATGACTGGGTCAGTGTTTACACTCCATGGAGGTAGCCAGAGATGACTGGGTCAGTGTTTACACTCCATGGAGGTAGCCAGAGATGACTGAGTCTGTGTTTACACTCCATGGAGGTAGCCAGAGATGACTGGGTCAATGTTTACACTCCATGGCTGCCTCTCTCAATCAACTTATTCACTGGAGATTAACTCTGTACTGGACCAGGAAGCCAGGGGGCAATAAAAATCAATAATTGCAGGATTGAAGAACACGATGATGGGCAGGAGTAGGAGGGAGAGGAGGAGGGGGAGAAAAGGGAGAGGAGTAGACGAGAGAAGAGTGGGAGGATGAGAAGGGTGGGTTAGTTGCGAGTTGATTATTAAAATGGTATACAGTAACGATAGGTTGGTAAGACACATGGGCAACAGTCAGGCAACTTTATTCCGAAACGTCTCGCCTGCACAGTAGCCTTCTTCAGTCGACTGATTAGACTGAAGAAGCCTCTTGTGTAGGCGAAACGTCTCAGGATAAAAATACCTAACTGTTGCCCATGTGTCTTACCAATCTAGTTGTGAGCTGTTGCAGCCACGGTACTATAAGTTGTGAATCGTTCCGACCACGGTATTGTGCTATGTGAATTTTTGCAGCCACGGTATTGTTGATTGCGAGTTGATGCAGCCACGGTATTGTTGATTGCGAGTTGATGCAGCCACGGTATTGTTGATTGCGAGTTAATGCAGCCACGGTATTGTTGATTGTGAGTTGATGCAGCCACGGTATTGTTGATTGCGAGTTGATTCAGCCACGATATTGTTGATTATGAGTTGATACAGCCACGGTATTGTTGATTGTGAGTTGATGCAGCCACGGTATTGTTGATTGCAAGTTGATGCAGCCACGGTATTGTTTTTTGTGAGTTGATGCAGCCACGGTATTGTTGATTGTGAGTTGATGCAGCCACGGTATTGTTGATTGTGAGTTGATGCAGCCACGGTATTGTTGATTGTGAGTTGATGCAGCCACGGTATTGTTGATTGTGAGTTGATGCAGCCACGGTATTGTTGATTGTGAGTTGATGCAGCCACGGTATTGTTGATTGTGAGTTGATACAGCCACGGTATTGTTGATTGTGAGTTGATGCAACCACGGTATTGTTGTTTGCGAGTTGATGCAGCCACGGTATTGTTGTTTGTGAGTTGATGCAGCCACGGTATTGTTGTTTGCGAGTTGATGCAGCCACGGTATTGTTGATTGTGAGTTGATGCAGCCACGGTATTGTTGATTGTGAGTTGATGCAGCCACGGTATTGTTGATTGCGAGTTGATGCAGCCACGGTATTGTTGATTGCGAGTTGATGCAGCCACGGTATTGTTGATTGCGAGTTGATGCAGCCACGGTATTGTTGATTGCGAGTTGATGCAGCCACGGTATTGTTGATTGTGAGTTGATGCAGCCACGGTATTGTTGATTGTGAGTTGATGCAGCCACGGTATTGTTGATTGCGAGTTGATGCAGCCACGGTATTGTTGATTGTGAGTTGATGCAGCCACGGTATTGTTGATTGTGAGTTGATGCAGCCACGGTATTGTTGATTGCGAGTTGATGCAGCCACGGTATTGTTGATTGTGAGTTGATGCAGCCACGGTATTGTTGATTGTGAGTTGATGCAGCCACGGTATTGTTGATTGTGAGTTGACGCAGCCACGGAATTGTTGAGTGCGAGTTGATGCAGCCACGGTATTGTTGAGTGCGAGTTGATGCAGCCATGGTATTGTTGATTGTGAGCTGATGCAGCCACGGTATTGTTGATTGTGAGTTGATGCAGCCAAGGTATTGTTGATTGTGAGTTGATGCAGCCACGGTATTGTTGATTGTGAGTTGATGCAGCCACGGTATTGTTGAGTGCGAGTTGATGCAGCCACGGTATTGTTGAGTGCGAGTTGATGCAGCTACGGTATTGTTGAGTGCGAGTTGATGCAGCCACGGTATTGTTGATTGTGAGTTGATGCAGCCATGGTATTGTTGATTGCGAGTTGATGCAGCCACGGTATTGTTGATTGTGAGTTGATGCAGCCACGGTATTGTTGATTGTGAGTTGATGCAGCCACGGTATTGTTATTGCTGAGTGTGAGTTGATGCAGCCATGGTATTGTTGATTGTGAGTTGATGCAGCCACGGTATTGTTGATTGTGAGTTGATGCAGCCACGGTATTGTTGATTGTGAGTTGATGCAGCCACGGTATTGTTGATTGTGAGTTGATGCAGCCACGGTATTGTTGATTGTGAGTTGATGCAGCCACGGTATTGTTGATTGCGAGTTGATGCAGCCACGGTATTGTTGATTGCGAGTTGATGCAGCCACGGTATTGTTGATTGCGAGTTGATGCAGCCACGGTATTGTTGATTGTGAGTTGATGCAGCCACGGTATTGTTGATTGTGAGTTGATGCAGCCACGGTATTGTTGATTGTGAGTTGATGCAGCCACGGTATTGTTGATTGTGAGTTGATGCAGCCACGGTATTGTTGATTGTGAGTTGATACAGCCACGGTATTGTTGATTGTGAGTTGATGCAGCCACGGTATTGTTGATTGTGAGTTGATGCAGCCACGGTATTGTTGATTGTGAGTTGATGCAGCCACGGTATTGTTGATTGTGAGTTGATGCAGCCACGGTATTGTTGATTGTGAGTTGATGCAGCCACGGTATTGTTGTTTGTGAGTTGATGCAGCCACGATATTGTTGATCGTGAGTTAATGCAGCCAAGGTATTGTTGATTGTGAGTTGATGCAGCCACGGTATTGTTGATTGTGAGTTGATGCAGCCACGGTATTGTTGACTGCGAGTTGATACAGCCACGGTATTGTTGATTGTGAGTTGATACAGCCACGGTATTGTTGATTGTGAGTTGATACAGCCACGGTATTGTTGATTGCGAGCTGATACAGCCACGGTATTGTTGATTGTGAGTTGATACAGCCACGGTATTGTTGATTGCGAGTTGATTCAGCCACGGTATTGTTGATTGCGAGTTGATACAGCCACGGTATTGTTGATTGCGAGTTGATACAGCCACGGTATTGTTGATTGCGAGTTGATACAGCCACGGTATTGTTGATTGCGAGTTGATACAGCCACGGTATTGTTGATTGCGAGTTGATACAGCCACGGTATTGTTGATTGCGAGTTGATACAGCCACGGTATTGTTGATTGTGAGTTGATACAGCCACGGTATTGTTGATTGCGAGTTGATACAGCCATGGTATTGTTGATTGCGAGTTGATACAGCCATGGTATTGTTGATTGCGAGTTGATACAGCCATGGTATTGTTGATTGCGAGTTGATACAGCCATGGTATTGTTGATTGCGAGTTGATACAGCCATGGTATTGTTGATTGCGAGTTGATACAGCCATGGTATTGTTGATTGCGAGTTGATACAGCCACGGTATTGTTGATTGCGAGTTGATGCAGCCACCGTATTGTTGATTGCGAGTTGATACAGCCACGGTATTGTTGATTGCGAGTTGATACAGCCACGGTATTGTTGATTGCGAGTTGATACAGCCACTGTATTGTTGATTGTGAGTTGATACAGCCACGGTATTGTTGATTGCGAGTTGATACAGCCACGGTATTGTTGATTGCGAGTTGATACAGCGAGTTGATACATCCACGGTATTGTTGATTGCGAGTTGATACAGCCATGGTATTGTTGATTGCGAGTTGATACAGCTATGGTATTGTTGATTGCGAGTTGATACAGCCATGGTATTGTTGATTGCGAGTTGATACAGCCACGGTATTGTTGATTGTGAGTTGATACAGCCACGGTATTGTTGATTGCGAGTTGATACAGCCATGGTATTGTTGATTGCGAGTTGATACAGCCATGGTATTGTTGATTGCGAGTTGATACAGCCATGGTATTGTTGATTGCGAGTTGATACAGCCACGGTATTGTTGATTGCGATGATACAGCGAGTTGATACAGCCATGGTATTGTTGATTGCGAGTTGATACAGCCATGGTATTGTTGATTGCGAGTTGATACAGCCATGGTATTGTTGATTGCGAGTTGATACAGCCACGGTGAAAAGAAAAGGAAGAGCAGGAAGAAGAGGATGAGAAGACGGATATATAAAACATTACCTACGATGGTTATTGATATCAACAACATAATTGAAGCAGCTTCATCAGAATGAAGTTTAATAACTGACTTAAACTCTCCTCTACCGCTTATTATTTACTGCTTATAATATCTGTTACTCTCCTGTAATATATAATTCTCTCTTATAATATACATAATAATATGGCATTAGGACTTAAATGGCCCCTTGTGGTTTTAGCAAGTCCGGTGACAATTATTTTAATGATACTTCTTAGCTTGCCTGATCGTGTACGTGTGTGTAATTACCTATTGTTTTTTAACCTGAGTTTGTGGCGAATGGGCTCCAGATCTTGGTCCCGCCTCTCAGCTGACGGGTAAAAGCCTTATGGAATCAGGCTCCGTAAGGAATTGGAATTCGATTTCACTGTTGGGCTCGTTGTGTTTCTCGGTCTGTCTTAAGATGGAGGAATGTTTCCCGAGGTCCCTGTGACCCACTTAAGTGTGTAGTCTCGTGGTCTTGCTGTAGCTGTCTTCGTCTTGCAACATCCACTCATGTATACCTTGTCTGTAGCCAAGAGTGTTCTGTATGTTCTTATTGTGTCTGCCCTGGGTCTTCCATCCTCTAATGTCGCTAGTTTCAATTCACTTTGTCTCTTCTCATAGCTCAGGAACTGGCGTGTGTGTGTGTGTGTGTGTTTGTGTGTGTGTGTTTGTGTTTGTGTGTGTATGTGTGTACTTACCTAATTGTAGTTGCAGGGGTCGAAACTCAGCTCCTGGCCCCGCCTGTTCAGTGTGTGTGTGTGTGTGTGTGTGTGTGTGTGTGTGTGTGATAGAGTGTGTGTGTGTGTGTGTGTGTGTGTGTGTGTGTGTGTGTGTGTGTGTGTGTGCATGTGTGTGTACTAACCTAGTTGTGGTTGCAGGGGTCGACTCATAGCTCCTGGCCCCGCCTCTTCACTGGCCGCTACTGGGTCACTCTCCCCGCACCATGAGCTTTATCGTACCTCTTCTTAAAGCTATGAATGGATCCTGCCTCCACTACATCGCTTCCCAAACTATTCCACTTCCTGACTACTCTGTGACTGAAGAAATACTTCCTAACATCCCTATGATTCATCTGTGTCTTCAGCTTCCAACTGTGACCCCTTGTTGCTGTGTCCCATCTCTGGAGCATCCTGTCTTTGTCCGCCTTGTCAATTTCTCTTAGTATTTTATATGTCCTTATCATGTCCCCTCTATCCCTCCTGTCCTCCAGTGTCGTCAGGTCGATTTCCCTTAACCTCTCCTCGTAGGACATACCTCTTAGCTCTGGGACTAGTCTTGTTGCAGATCTTTGCACTTCCTCTAGTTTCTTTACGTGCTTGGCTAGGTGTGGGTTCCAAACTGGTGCCGCATACTCCAATATGGGCCTAACGTACACGGTGTACAGGGTCCTGAACGATTCCTTATTAAGATGTCGGAATGCTGTTCTGAGGTTTGCTAGGCATCCATATGCTGCAGCAGTTATTTGGTTGATGTGCGCTTCAGGAGATGTGCTTGGTGTTATACTCACCCCAAGATCTTTTTCCTTGAGAGAGGAAGTAAGCTTCACTGTTTTCATGTTTATTCGTGTTTTGTAACCCAGTTTTTTTCTTTCTGGTGTGAATTTTAGTATCAGTTGTTATGAAAATATTTTGCCTCCCTAGACTGCACTCCGTCTGCGGTCTTCTTTGCTCTTCTTTGGGGTCTGACTTTGCACTTGGTAGGGTTGAACTCCAGGAGCCAATTGCTGGACCAGGCCTGCAGCTTGTCCAGATCCAGGTCCCAGGGACACTTCGGAGTCTATTCCTTCCATCATGTCGTTCACAAATACCAGAAATAGCATCGGTCCTAGGACTGACCTCTTTGGAACCCCACTCGTCACTGGTACCCACTCTGACACCTCGCCACGTTCCATGACTCTGTTGTCTTCCTGACAAGTATTCCCTGATCCATTGTAGTGCCTTCCTTGTTATCCCTGCCTAGTTCTCCAGTTTTTGTATTAATCTCTTGTGTGGAACTGTGCCAAACGCCTTCTTACAGTCCAAGAAAATGCAGTCTACCCACCCCTCTCTCTTGTCTTGCTGCTGTCACCCTGTCATAGAACTCTAGTAGGTTTGTAACACAGGATTTCCCGTCCCTGAAACCGTGTTGGCTGTTGTTGATGAACTCATTTCTTTCTAGATGTTCCACCACTCTTCTCCTGATAATCCTCTCCATGACTTTGTATACTATACATGTCAGTGACACTGGTCTGTAGTTTAATGCTTCATGTCTGTCTCCTTTTTTAAAAATTGGGACTACATTTGCTGTCTTCCATACCTCAGGTAATTTCCCTCTTTCGATAGATGTGTTGAATATTGTAGACTATGCGTGGAAGGGCCACTGGGATTCTCACGATATGTATTTTCAGAACAGATCTCACGTTCTTTGATGAGGGCTGTGGGAAAAGAGTTCAGTGTTCAATCGCAGTGGACATTGGCCAGAGACTGCCTTGGAAGCGAGAAGGAGACCTCCTCACAGATTACTTGATCGACGGCGTGACACATCTGTCCAGTGCTGATGCTGCTGTCATCACCGAAGCTCTCAGGCAGCAGGTATGACAGATGCACACGTGCATTGTTTCCTTCGTGTTAGAGTGCCCTGCAATGACAGTGGTTTTTCCAGGGTTCTCAAGCCAGGAAGCTTTCTTGTATCCCCGAGGCTTCTCATTACAGGGAACCCCATGGCACCCAGTGATACGAGCACGTACCACCTAGCGTTACCAGAGTACGATGCCACCCAGCTATGTGGGTGGCTATATGGGTGGCAGGATAATTACATCAGGAATCTGTAGGTATGTTTCACCTCGCACATTAACCGTGCTGTAGGGAGCAGTGTCTCAGTGCCGAAGATGGCAATAGCACCTCGGTAAATTAATACATGACAATAATAAATTATTGAAGAGAGCGATGCTGCCCAGCGGTATGGGCAAAATGCCCACCACCGTTTAATGTTAATTAGATACATTTTCGGGTTAGTAATGCCTTTTTATTTAAGAAATTTTGATTTTTTTTTATTCTCGTGCGATAATTTTTTAATTTATAACCCACGAAATCGTAATAACACAATTGCAAGCAAATCACGGAACGCTTGGGGTTTGACCCACCCACACCTATTCCGTGACTTGAATGCTTAGTGCGATCGATTTGAAACCGTCAGCATTCATCGATTTCTTTTGGGTTGACACTGGGCGTTACAGGTGGCAGTTTGCAAGATTTGAGTTCTACCCTCCAGCTGTCCTTGTCCTTGAAGGATATAGGAAAGCACTGGTTTGGTGACAGAGTTGTGGATGAGTGGAACAAACTCCCGAGTACAGTTATTCAGGCTAAAACGTTGTGTAGTTTTAAAAATAGGTTAGATAAATACATGAGTGGGTGTGGGTGGGTGTGAGTTGGACCTGACTAGCTTGTGCTGCTGGGTCTGGTGCCGTGCTCCTTCCTTGAGTGGAGGTGACCAGATTGGGTGGGTCATTGGGCTAATCCGGTGGGGGACATGGACCTGCTCCGCATGGGTCAGTAGGCCTTCTGCAGTGCTCCTTCTTTCTTATGTTCTTACCTCAGAGAAGCCGTGAACATTCCACTACACAATAACAACATACTTATACCTTACCTTTCATGAGTTTCGAGAGTCTACATCCGGAGCCCGGCCATGGGCCAGGCTCGTCTGGTACTAGCTTGGTCAACCAGGGTGTTACTTCTGGTGGCCTGCTGACCCACATACCCATCACAGCCTGGTTGATCTGGCACCTGGTGAAGACATTTGTCCAGTTTTCTCTTGACTTGTACACTTGGCCCGTCGGTGTTTCTGGTAAGATGTTCAATAATCTGGAGCCACGGATGTTGATACAGTGTTCCCTTATTGTGCCCACCGCACCCCTGCAATCAAGTATATTTTTTTTCTGATAGGATTGTAGAGCATTTTCAGTAGTTATCATAAAACTGGGAACTTTTGAGAACTCGAGTTTTAAGAGAGTTTTATAGTTTAACCAGTTTAGTGGGTTCTTATTATATTCTCATGTGGTTATATTCCAGGGTCTGCAGTTACATTTTTGCAGTTACATTTTTTTGCTGTTAAAATACTCTCCTGATTTTTTTTTCCTCTAAGTTTTGTTAATATCTTGATAATGCATCTTCTGATTGGCTTCAAACTTTTTTTTCATAAGACATTTTATTTTTAGCGGTAAAATCTATTTTTTTTTTTTACGATTTAAAATTTGTAAGCAAATTTTTCAAAATTAAACTTTTTTTTTATGAGTTTGTCAAAAAAAAAAAATTCGTTCGCGTTTCTATCGTTTATCTTAGTTTATCTTTTTTTCATTTTCTTATTTTCTTTTATTTTTATATTTTTTAACATTGTTCTAAATATTTTTCTATTGACTTTTCTATATCTCTTTTCAGTATTTTTTTTTATCTTTTTTTTGTAAACTTTTTTTTTTTTTACTGATTCTCGATTTTTATCTTCTGATTTTTTATTTATCTATTTTATGTTTAACTCTTTTTTTTCATATTTCTTGGCTTTTTTTTTTTCTTTTTTGAAATTTCTTGACTTTATCTTTTCTATATTTCTCGACTTTTTTTTTTATCATTTTTATATTTCTTGATTTTTTCTTCTTTATATATATATATTTTTTTTTACTTTTTCATATTTCTTGATCTTTTTTTATATTTTCTTTACTTTTTTATATTTATTGGCTTTTTTATATATTTTTCTGACCTTTTTTATTTTTATATTTCTTGACTTTATCTTATTTTATGTTTCTTGACTTTTTTTATATTTATATTTCTTGACTTTTTAATTTTTTATATTGATTTTATAACTTTTCGTCTTTCTATACTTTTTTTTTATATTTTTAATATATTCTTTTTTTTATTTTTTTTATATTGATTTTTTTTTTGTATTTTTCTGTTTCTTGACTTTTTGTTTATCTTTTTCTTTCTATTGCCCTTTTTTTTATCTTGTTTTCTTTCTTAACTTTTTTTTTTATTTTTTCCTATTTCTTGACTTTTATCTTTTTTTTATATTGACTTTTTTGTACTTTTTTTCTGTATTTTTGACGCTATCTTTTTTTTTATTTACATTTAGTGTCAGTATCGTTGTATTTCACTCTATTGCCAAAGATCACTCGCTGGACAGAGGATCGAGCCTTCACTCCTGATCCTGAATGACCAGTACGGGTTTAGCACTTATTACACGTCAAAACTCTTTGTAACTTCTATTGCTTCCTACAGTTGAATTTACGGACCAAGAGCTGTTACCTTACCTCAGTTCATTTACTAAGAGCGGTTATCTTACCTCAGCTCGTTTACTACGATTATTATTATTATTATTATAATCAAAAAGAAATCGTTTACTACGAGCTGTTATCTTATCTCAGCTAATTTACAGGTTAAAACGAGGTTTCACCCACAGTGTATATGGTAAAGCACTTGGCCACACGTTTCGTCCCTTCAAGGAGGGTGTTTTAATGCTGGTGAAGCGCTCTTGATCCAGGAAATTGGAGCTGTCCTCCCTCCTCTTCCATGATTAAACCCCAGGCACTGAATATAATAATCCTGGAACCACCACGAGTCTCTCCTGGTGACGGAGGATCGAATCTTCACCAATACCGACCCTCACGAGTTTAACGCTTCATAGGACAAAAACATGGCTTCTTGAACTCAAGCGTAGCCATTTTAGGTAAAGAAAAGGCAAGAGTCTGTTGTTACTTTTCATTTTAGGTAAAGAAAAGGCAAGAGTCTGTTGTTACTTTTAATTTTAGGTAAAGAAAAGGCAAGAGTCTGTTGTTACTTTTAATTTTAGGTAAAGAAAAGGCAAGAGTCTGTTGTTACTTTTCATTTTAATATATATTATAAGAAGACAATCATTGTTTGCCTTTTTGGGGGGGAGAGGAAAAGTCAGTATGACAGATATTTACATTTTATTTGTCGTTGTTTGGGCTCTGTTGCGACGCCCTTGTGGGGAGGGGTTAGACCCTCGAGGGGGGAGTTGAGGGGAAGGGGTAGGGCGTTGACGAGGGTCGTTAAGGGGTAGGGAGTAGGTGGCTGACGGGGTGTGGATTGTTGAGGGTGGAAGGGTATGCTGTGGAAGGGTTATATTTTGGAATGGGAGGTAGTTGTAGGGGGTTAGGAAGTGGGATGGGGTAGCAGGGGCTATGTAGACCAGGAGTCAGTTATGTACTGGTGGTGGAAGAGAGAGCACAGGTGTGTTGTGGTAGTAGTGGTAGTGAATTATTATTATTAGTAGTAGTAATAGTAGTTGTAGTAGCAGTAGTAGTTTTTGTTGTAATAGTAGTAGGAGTGGTAGTGCTGGTAGTATTGTGTAGTTTTGGCTGTGGTGACAGAAGTGTTGACTCTAGAAGACTGTAACAGTGGAACAAGTGTTGACTTTGGATGCCTGGAACGATGGAACGAATGTTGACTCTGGATGACTGGAACAATGGAACAAGTGTTAGCTTAGGATGATTGGAACAATGGAACGAATGTTGACTCTGGATGACTGGAACAATGGAACAAGTGTTGACTTCGGATGACTGGAACAATGGAACGAATGTTGACTGTAGATGACTGGAACACGTGTTACCTCTGGATGACTGGAACAGTGGAGCACGTTGAAGCTTTGGACGACTGTGGAACAATGAAACAAGTGTTAGCTCTAGATAACTGGAACAATGGAACAAGTGTAGCGAAGAAGCGCTCAACTCCTGATCAGAAAACAGCACAAGCCTCTTGCACCTTCGCCAGGCTGGGCAACGCCAGACTTCGGAACACAGTGCTCATTTACCTGTCCTTCCTACGGTAGGTCGGGTGCTCCCTCGCCACTACCTTCCACCGTCTCAAGACAACGTCCACGGTATCTTATCTTTCGATAAATACTTTCTTAAGGTATAATATGTAAACAAAGCCTCTGCTAATAAAAGTATTTTCTAGTAATAGATCCAGTGGGAATATCTGCCGGTATTCATGATATTTCGTGAGAGTATTTGCAGCCGCAGACGGAATATTATAGAAACATTACGGAGCTGTCAGAAATACGGACACGGTACCAGAAATACGGACACGGTACCAGAAATACAGACACGGTACCAGAATATACAAAAAGGCAATTAATACGGACAGATGTAAAGGTCTCACATTAGTATTATTTATAAGTATTATATACTAATATTCTGTATAAGAAGAAATCTGGATCAGATACTTGGGAGAATACGAAGGTAGAAACACACACGCGTCTAATGATTTATATATATATATATATATATATATATATATATATATATATATATATATATATATATATATATATATATATATATATATATATATATTATGTGAAAATCCAGAGTAACTTTTTATATATATTATTATGTACGTGTAAGTGTATTTTTAATTTTGTAAGCATGTACGTGGATATATGTACACCTGTTCACCTGTATGTAAAATGACGTCCGTCGTGTCTACATAATTTCTTTGAGTTTTACAGACATGAAGAGGATATCGAATTGAGGAAGAATAGTGGCACCTGAGATAATGTATGTAGGGAGGTGGGGAAGGAGAGGGGAAGAGTGGTCGGGAGGAGGAGATTGCAATGCTGTGGGGAGGGGGTATCAGGAGAAGATCCCTTCCTATATAAATTAAGGGAGAAAGATCCCCTCCTCTATAAATACAACATAAATTATTCTAAAAAAAGGGGGGGGGGAGAGAACACTTGGCAATGTACAGAACAACATGTTCGTATCTTGAACATGGTTGTGATGAGAGTTGCAGTAATAGTAGTAGTTACAATAGTAGTTAACGCTTCTTAGACAAGAAAAATAATATTAAGAAACGTCGTTTACTTTTCTCTATAGCGCACTGTTTCGACCGTCACAATTGTCTTCCAAACTGACCGAAAGTTGGATCACAGTGTCTTCGTCTTACCATGGTTCTTGTTGAGTCGCTCGGAAACAGGCTGTGGCGTTCGCCCAAACGTTCGGAAAGCCACGAGGAATTCATGGTGGTGGGAATGGCTGTGGCATTCAGCGTTTCCAAAATATTCGGGAACGCAGCCACAGAATTCCCCAGAGAGAGTGGTGGAACGTTAAGAGGAGCATTCTCGGCACGTTCACTTAGTGTGGAACACCCGCGCTCACTCACACTGCCTGACACCAGTGTCCTGGGGAGACAGAGACAGAGAGAGGGAGGAGGGGGAAAGCGGGGAGGAGAGTAAAGGAGTGGAGGAGAGAATAAAGGAGTGAAGGAAGAAGTGAAAGGAGGGACTTTAAGAGAGGAAATGAGGAAGGGCAGCAAAGAGGGCAAATTAAAAATTTGAAAGAAAGTGAATGAGTAACTTCCACCTTACCAAAGCTCCTCGGATAGTTTATAGATGCTACTCTGTCTCTCTGTCTCTCTCTCTCTCTCTCTCTCTCTCTCTCTCTCTCTCTCTCTCTCTTTCTCTTTCTCTAACATCAGGCGATGTATCGCAAGGAGACAGAAACTTTTCCACTGTTTTCCTTTACGTCTTCTGCTCTCAGAGTGAAGTCCACCTGGATACTCTCTCTCTCTTTACAGTTTCATACGTCAGTAATTATGTTTTAACATTGTCAACGCCAGTACGTCGCACAACCTCTAATCTTCACTATTTCAAATCACTGCATTAGCATCAACACTTTATATTCTCATTATTTTTCCTTATGTTCATACTTTTTTCAAAATACTTTGCATTTTGTGTCATTAAAATTTCACCGTTATTTATTTTCCCTGATTGCTACACTGCACTAGATTTTCATCACTATTTTTCACTGCCCCTTCTACCGATTATCCTTCCGGATGTCTGTGAGCAGGATAAAAAGTGCCGTCGGTTGTGAGAACCTATATCCGTGACTGGATATTTGTGTTCCTGTCTGGAAGAGTGGTGTCTGTGGCTGGAAAGTCGCATATCTTGCCCTGACAAGTAGAAAGTGGCAGATTAAGCTTGTAAGTGATGTCCGTCAATTTAAGTCATGTCCCTGTGTGGAAAGCGAAGTTAAGTATTTATAAGGGGGATGTACCTGAGGACATCTCTAATCAAAATAATTTCTGGTTGGATAGTGCTGATCAGGACTAGAAAACAGTATCCGTAAATGCACAAGAGATGTGTGTGTGTGTGTGTACATTATTTTACGCTCAACATCAGGAACGTAAACATACAAAAGGATAAGAATGAGTCTGGAAGATCAGAAGTATGTACGTGGTAATAGATTTGTGGTGTAGGAGAGTCAACCATGAACTGGCAGTAAGGAACAAGGGGTGAGAGCTCACAAATTCTAAGCACTTTAAGAGGCCAATGAAGTCGAGATTGGGGTTAGATCATCTTACTCTTCGAATCGGATGAACTCAGTGTCGGAGACGATTCATATCGAGTCTGAAAAGGGAATCGTCAGTAACGACAAAATGGTCGTTCTGGTACAAAGAGCTAGTTGTACCAAGGATGTGTCGATGCCCTAGTGATCTCGCCAGCTGTGGTGGAAGGAGGTCGGCGTGTAAGTCCCAGGAGCAGAAGTTGCAAGAGTTGCATCTCCCTGCCTCAGCGGTCCTGGTTATGGCGGCTGAAGAACTGGTGGTGGTGGCGGAGAGGATCCCCTACACCGCCGAGGAGCGATGATCATACAGGAGGCAGGAGCTTGTCTTCATCTTCCTCTCTGATGGGTATGGTGGAGTGGTTGTAGAGGCCCTGCGCCATCAGCTGCAGCGCCAGTGGGTTGGCCTGGCCCTTGGCCTGCTGGGATAGGGCCAAAAACTTGATCAGAGGTAGGCATGGGTCGCCTACTCGTTACTGACAATGGTAATGGGGTATGGGCATAGTATACATTACAGCCGTACTACACCAGTATGGGTAAACTACGGCTGGCATATTAAGAAATGCTTATGTTTGTGGCAACTTGAATGTTTGAAAAACTACGTAAACGTTACTTAAAGAAGAGAAATTAACCCATAAACCATCACCGAAGGAAGAAATGTGCATCAGCTCCATACAAACAACACAATGGAGAATCTGACACTTCAAACAATGCCTCTGAGTATAAGCTGAATCTTAAGAAATTGGGATAGAGGGGAAAAAACACAAACGAGAGTTCACCTTTTTTATCTTGGCCCGTTTGTTTTGGAACCAGATTTTGATCTGGCTTTCATTGAGGCCCAGGTCTCTGGCCAGGTCTTGCCGTCGCTTCTCCGTCAGGTACCTGAGGGGAGACCAACACCTTCAGAACAGTACAAGCACAGCATTGGGACACAGTACCCACAACTTGATGAGTAAGACATGTACAACACCTGTGCAACACCTGGGTGTCTTCATTATGAAAATGTTTCGCCAATCCACTGGCTGTTTTCAGTCCATTTCTTCCACTGTCTCCAGCATAAAATCTCTGCACTGGACTGAAAAAGCCGCTAGTTCACAAAACATCCTCGGAGATGCACTCATGTGTTTCACATCTGAGTAGAGGGAGTGATGTCAGGTCGTTGATCATTGGTTGAGTAAGAAAAGGAGGAAGAGAGAGTAGGAGGAGGACGTCAGTGGGTAAAAAGAGAAGTGGAACTGAATGAATTAAAGAAGAGGACGTTAGTGGGAAATATGAGCGGCTAAGGAAAGAAACGTCGGCTACGTGAAAGTCGTAAGAGTTGGCGAGGTGTGATGTGAATTTAAGAATTGTTAGATGTTTACGTATAGGCTTACCTTTGGAGACTACGTCTCCAAGGATAGGCCTATACGGAAAGACGATGTCATGGACTCATGACATCGCCTTTACATCTCTAGTGCTTCTGCTCACTCTTCTGTACTCGACTGAAGAAGCCTGCTATGTAGGCAAAACGTTTCGGCATAAAGAAACCTAACTGTTGCACATGTGTTTTATCATCCTGTCGGTATTGTATACCATTTTGATATTCACCTCATTTATTATAATTGTGACTCCAGTTAGAATTATCGTACAGAGATGAGACATACACCAGAAGGTTGCTAGATTTAGGAACTATGTTTTGGTAAGCTTAACTCGTATCCCGAATTTTTTTTTTCGATTTTTATACTAGGCCTCCCGCAACTGTTGGCTACTCCCCCTTAACGAAGGATTGATCCTCCATTTCGCCACATAGTGGCGAAACGTTTGATGTTCAGTCCATCATCTTGAAGATTGATGGATTTAACACATCGACTCCAGGCTCAGGGACTGTTTACCTCAAACTACTCCTCACTTTACACCGTTCTTCTTTGTATTGGACTAATGAAGCCACTGTGTGGCGAAACGTTTCCTCAGTAAAGATTCCCATATGTTGCACAAGTGTCTAATTCTTCAATATAGTATAATATACTCGTGGAATGATGGCTGGAACGATGTGATAAAACCTTCTGGAAAATAGTCACATGTGAAAAAATTTACAATGTAAACATGACGAGGATGAGGGAGTATACGGAGAAGAGACGGCTTAAGAGGCACGTAAGTTATCCCTTCTTCTAATAACATAATTACCATTTCATTTGCTTTGTCTTTTTCGTCAAGTGAAGTCTTGGATCTTTCCAGAATTCATGGTATAACTTTACAAATATTTGATGATAATAGTGTTGTAGAGGTCTGATGACAGCTCAAACCTCTACATCACAATTGTCGTCAAAGATTCTGGAAAGATCCTGGACTTCACCTTACGAAACAGACAAAGCAAATGCGATGGTAATTGTGGACAAGGTAGATTATAGTGGAAAAATTAACTTGTTATTAGAAGACGGCGGAACTTTCGTGCCCCTTAACAGAAAGAATTTCACCAACAAGATGACAGAAACCTGAAAACAGAGAGTAGATGTTTATGAAGGAAAGTGAGGAGGTTCTGGATAGGGAAAGGGACTTCACATGTGTTAATAGGTTTATCAAAACTTATTTCTCGGGAAACACTGAAAATGGGCTGGGCAAATATTTTTGCAGTAGTAATGATATAAAGGTGATGTAATCAGTCCATCAACCTTGGAGAAAAAGTATTTGAGGTGGTCAGTCCCTCAGCCTGGAGAAGAGTTGAGCTCCATGGTCTGGAACGAAACATTTCATGAAGATTGAGACGCTTATGCAATTATGGGAATGTTTATTAAGGAAAAGTTTCGCCATACAGTGGCTTCATCAGTCCAATACAAAGCAGAAAGGTGTAAGGAGAGGAGGAGTTTGAGGTAATCTCCTGCTTCGCCTCACCTGACTACAGTATATAAGCCACGTCTACGGCCCTATGCTGTACAATGTACAAGATTGATGGACTGAACACATCGACTCCAGGCTGAGGGACTGATTACCTCAAACTTCTCCTCTCCTTATAAAATTTTCTACTTTGTATTGGACTGGTGAAGCCACTGTGTGCCGATACGTTTCCTGAATAAAGATTCCCATATTTAGCATAAGTGTCTCAATCTTCAACTTGTCGGTTTTCAAAACCATTCATCACGAAACATCAATACGGATACCCAGCTGTTGCACATGTGTTTTAATCTTCAGCTTGTCGGTATTTTCAACTATTTTCAACAAAGCTGCTGCAGTGGACCTTATTGTGTTCTGAGAATGAGAGAGATACAAAGAACAGTTTGGGAAGATACTGAATATTAATGATGAAACAAAGGCACGAATTATATGAGGCAGCGAGGCGTGAATTTTTTTTTTTTTTTTTGTGAAGGAAGAACCAGAAGTTGAAGCACACAGTAAGAAGGTACTACAGTGTGTTGTCATGGAGAAAAACTAAACCCAGAAGGGTCATATACCACTAGGAGAATTGGAGGCAATCAGATGTGATCTAAGAAATGGGAACGGTAGCTCCAGTTCCTTGGATGAAGAGCCCTTTACCTGCTTCAGAGAACTTTAGGCGGGTTGCAAATGGTATAAAATACCGACAAGTTGATAATTTGAGCTGAACTCTTGATAAATTAGACACATGTGCAACACTTGGGTATCTTTATTGAGGAAACGTTTCGCCACATAGTGGCTTCATCAGTCCATACAAAGAAGAATGGTGAAGATCAGAATGAGTTTGAGGTAATCAGTACATCAACATGGAGTCGATGTAATCAATCCGTCAGTCTTTTCAATCTTTAAAAGATTGATGGATTGATTACATCGACTCCAGGCTGAGGGACTGATTACCTCAAACTCCTGATCTTCACCATTCTCCTTTGTATGGACTGATGAAGCCACTGTGTGGCGAAACGTTTCCTCAATAAAGATACCCAAGTGTTGCACATGTGTCTGATATCGAATGTGAACATCTACGAAGATATTTAAGAAAATCAGTTTCCTAGGCTTGAGATTTGTAGGTGGGAAGTGCAGAGCCCTGGAGTCTGTATGTTAGGTTATGGCTTGATACATCACTACTGAATCTTGACAACTAGAGAAAGACAGCAAGGAAGCATATAACAACACTGCGACTAGCCAGGGGATCGAACCCGTGTTGTTCTAGCCCGCCACATGGTGAGCGAAAATTCACGACGCTCTAACCGGTTACAGCGTCGTGAATTTTCGCTCACCATGTGGCGGGGTAAAACAATACGGGTTCGATCCCCCGGCTAGTCGCAGTGTTGTTACTGATTAAATACCACTCGTTCGTGGTTACAATACTAACCTGTTCTCTTGGAATTCTTTTTTGAGTCTGGCCAGCTGGTCTGAGGTGAATGCTGTTCTGGGTCGCTTTTCGTCCTTTTTATCTCTTTTCTTGATTCGCCTAGTCCTTGGACCTGGGAAATAAAAGAGAAGAATAACGTCAGGATGACTTCAGCCATGTCACTCTGCTGGGGGTATAGAGATGGATGGGAGAGAACCCAGCCACTTTATTAACCCCTTTGTTCTATGTATCAAACCACAGGGGAGAATGGAAATCTTCAGCACAAGATCTTTCAGACATCTTCGTGCATAATCAGGAGCTATGCAGTGTTGCAAGAGCAGCAGCAGGTGGAATGAGAGGAAGCTTCCTCAGAGTGAGGTAGCGTGGTGACGCCAGCCAGTTCCTCTCAGAGAAGAACTGGCTGGTTTTCTCTCTCTCTCTCTCTCTCTCTCACTCACTCTCTGTCTCACTCTCTCTCTCTCTCTCTCTCTCTCTCTCTCTCTCTCTCTCTCTCTCTCTCTCACTCTCTCTCTCTCTCTCACTCTAAGTATATATATATATATATATATATATATATATATATATATATATATATATATATATATATGTATGTCGTGCCGAATAGGCAGAACTTGCTATCTTGGGTTAAATAGCAACGCTCATCTTGCCATATAGGACAAATTAAAATTTGTGTATGCAATAATTTCGCCAAAATCATTCTGAACCTAACGAAAAAAATATATTTCACTGTGTTTGTTTAGTATTAAATTATTGTAAACAAATCTAAAATATATTTAGTTGGGTTAGGCTAAAATAAATTGTTCTTGTTATAATAAGGTTAGGTAAGTTTTCTAAGTTACTTTTGGTGCAAAATTATAAATTTTTACATTAACATTAATGAAAAATATATATCTTTAAACGTATAAGAGAAAATTTTAGAAAAGACAATTTTAAATGAGTTCTTGCTAATTGACCAGTTTTACATATTCGGCACGACATATATATATATATTTTATATAGGGAAGTACCACCTCTATAGCTGGAATGGGGACCCTCATCCTCAGAGAAGACAATAAACGTACCTCAGGGAAAACTCAAGGTTCTCCCCGGAGCTGTTTGAATATTTTCTTCTACCATCCCCTATATATTTTTTATTCTGTGTGAACATTTATTAATAAACAAAATACATTTACAGAAAAAAACATAAACATGAATACAATGGCACAATGTATATATATATATATATATATATATATATATATATATATATATATATATATAAATAAAGGGAGAGAGAGAGATACAGAATAGTAAAGACAGAGAGCAAGTAATAGGTACAAAGAGTAAAATTAATGACCTTGAGACATCAATAAAAATATCTTAACGTCAGACATGTGAAAGAGAGTGTAATCAAAACTCGTTCTTGTGTTTTTGGTGTATTAGTAATGGCGTCCGGACGTGAGTATATCTTTAAAATGAAAATCATACCATCTGCCTGTCACCACCGGACGATTCCTTTCTTATCGCTACTGACTATCGCTGAGCCATCAAATTTATCGCTTCCGGCTTATGCTAATAAGTTTATACACTGTCATTGTCTGCGGTGGGTCAGTGTTATCTCTCGCACCATCTCTGGTGTCTCGTGGTGGGTGGTGTAGTGGGTTGTGTGGTGGAGGTGATGGTGCGGTGGTGATGGTGCGGTGGTGATGGTGCGGTGGTGATGGTGTGGTAGTGCGGTGTAGTGGTGGGGGTGGAGGTGGTGATGTGTAGTGGTGAAGGTGTGGTGGTGATTGTGTGGTGGTGGTGATGTGGTGGTGATTGGTGGTGATCGTGGTATGGTCGTGGTGATGATGGTGTGGTGGGGATGGTATGGTGGTGGTGGTGATGGTGTAGTGGTGGAGGTGGTGATGTTGTGTAGTGGTAAAGGTGTGGTGGTGATTGTGTGGTGCAGGTGGTGGTGTGGTGATGGTGTGGTGGTGATTGGTGGTGGTCGTGGTGTGGTCCTGGTGGTGATGGTATCTTGTTATTGAAAATAAGATACCAGACATATTAAATACATTTCCTAAATTCGCTTGCAACGGATAAGTTAACTTTTGATATAAATCCAGATGTACTCTTGTTAACCCTTTTGAGGTCTAGTTCCTAGGCCTTTTGTGTATCCATATGCTCTTGCGCTACCCTCCACAGGATGGGTATGGGGTGCACAATAAACTAACGGTAAAATCTAAGTCTGGTGTGTGGTGATAATGCGGTGATGTGGTATGTCTGGTGATAGTGTGGTGGAACTGTTGTGTGATGAATGTGGTGGAACTGTTATGTGGATTGTGGTGGAACTGTTATGTGATGATAGTGTGGTGGAACTGTGGTGGAACTGTTGTGTGATGATATGGCGGTGAGTGTGGTGGAACTGTTGTGTGATGATAGTGTGGTGGAACTGTTGTGTGATGATAGTGTGGTGGAACTGTTATGTGATGATAGTGTGGTGGAACTGTTGTGTGATGATAGTGTGGCTGTTATGTGATGATAGTGTGGTGGAACTGTGGTGAAATCTAAGTCTGGTGTGGTCTGGTGATAGTGTGGTGATAATGTGGTGGTGGTGGTTGTGGTCCTGTTGTGTGGTGATAATGCGGTGATGTGGTATGATAGCGTGGTGATAGTGTAGTGATAATGTGGTGGAAATGTTGTGTGCTGATAGTGTGGTAGTGGTGGTGGTGGTGTATGATAGTGTGGTGGAACTGTTATGTGATGATAGTGTGGTAGTGGTGGTGGTGGTGTATGATAGTGTGGTGGAACTGTTATGTGATGATAGTGTGGTAGTGGTGGTGGTGGTGTATGATAGTGTGGTGGAACTGTTGTGTGATGATAGTGTGGTAGTGGTGGTGGTGGTGTATGATAGTGTGGTGGAACTGTTATGTGCTGATAGTGTGGTAGTGGTGGTGGTGGTGTATGATAGTGTGGTGGAACTGTTATGTGATGATAGTGTGGTAGTGGTGGTGGTGGTGTATGATAGTGTGGTGGAACTGTTGTGTGATGATAGTGTGGTGGAACTGTTGTGTGATGATATTGTGGTGGTGGTGGTGGTGGTGTATGATAGTGTGGTGGAACTGTTGTGTGATGATATTGTGGTGGTGGTGGTGGTGGTGTATGATAGTGTGGTGGAACTGTTGTGTGATGATAGTGTGGTGGAACTGTTATGTGATGATAGTGTGGTGGAACTGTTGTGTGATGATAGTGTGGTGGAACTGTTGTGTGATGATAGTGTGGTGGAACTGTTGTGTGATGATAGTGTGGTGGAACTGTTGTGTGATGATATTGTGGTGGAACTGTTGTGTGATGATATTGTGGTGGAATGTGTGATGATAGTGTGTGGAACTGTTGTGTGATGATAGTGTGGTGGAACTGTTGTGTGATGATTGTGTGATGATATTGTGGTGGAACTGTTGTGTGATGATAGTGTGGTGGAACTGTTGTGTGATGATAGTGTGGTGGAACTGTTGTGTGATGATAGTGTGGTGGAACTGTTATGTGATGATAGTGTGGTGGAACTGTTGTGTGATGATAGTGTGGTGGAACTGTTGTGTGATGATAGTGTGGTGGAACTGTTGTGTGATGATAGTGTGGTGGAACTGTTGTGTGATGATAGTGTGGTGGAACTGTTGTGTGATGATAGTGTGGTGGAACTGTTATGTGATGATAGTGTGGTGGAACTGTTGTGTGATGATAGTGTGGTGGAACTGTTGTGTGATGATAGTGTGGTGGAACTGTTGTGTGATGATAGTGTGGTGGAACTGTTATGTGATGATAGTGTGGTGGTGGTGGTGGTGGTGTATGATAGTGTGGTGGAACTGTTATGTGATGATAGTGTGGTGGAACTGTTGTGTGATGATAGTGTGGTGGAACTGTTATGTGATGATAGTGTGGTGGAACTGTTATGTGATGATAGTGTGGTGGAACTGTTATGTGATGATAGTGTGGTGGAAGTGTTATGTGATGATAGTGTGGTGGAACTGTTGTGTGATGATAGTGTGGTGGAACTGTTGTGTGATGATAGTGTGGTGGAACTGTTATGTGATGATAGTGTGGTGGAACTGTTATGTGATGATAGTGTGGTGGAACTGTTATGTGATGATAGTGTGGTGGAACTGTTGTGTGATGATAGTGTGGTGGAACTGTTGTGTGATGATATTGTGGTGGTGGTGGTGGTATGACACATTTGAATAAGACTGTAGATACTGTGTGCAAGCCCGGGAAATAGTGTTCAGCACTCGTAAACTCAACAAGGCAAAACCAAACACACACAAACACACACACACACACACACACACACAAACACACACACACACACACACACACACACACACACACACACACACACACACACACACACACACAATGTTATCTCTTCCGCCTTTTAGAACACAAAATAAATATATATGTAAATATATATGCATATAATACAGGATGCTGTAATTGGCCATTAACGTCAGAACGTTAAGAGTCGTCTGTCTCATTGCTGCTGAGAGACTTCTCTTCCCTCAGCCACAGTGTAATGGTGTCTAGTTTGTATTGGTCACTTCTGTACTCTCATGCCTCTCAATCTTTGTGAGGGTCTTTCCTAATTAAGTCTTTTTTTAGTGGTCTTTACTTATTATATGTGGAGTGCTAAATCCGTGTGGGTCATTCCAAGGAGTGGTGCAGGCTTGATCCTCCGTCTTCAGGTCACCATGCACAACACTGAACTCTCGCAGCCAGGGAGGCACACTGATGCCTTGCCTTCTTCAGTCTTATTTATGCCTCGCGTGGGTCATTAAGAGCTGCAGGTGGTACAGGCTCGATCCTCCGTCACCTTTCCGGGTCTCTGACTAGTCAGGATGGTAGGTTACTTAAGGTCTAACAATGATTTACTGTAGTTATGTTTTCTTTTGTTTTGTTGTGGTATATAGGGCCTTCACAGCGTACGCCGTACTAGCCCTATATCAGTGGAAGTGTGTTTTGGGTTGGGGTGGGGGTGGGGGTTCTCCTTGAATGAACGAGACTTGCATGTATCCTGAAGGCTGCTTGTCCTAGTTACCGCTGCAGGACACAATAAGCCAACTGGAAGGCACGGCGCGAATTTTGATAGTTTCCCGGTGTTAATCACCGCTGAAGGATGATCTGCATCAGTAATGAAGTTATTATGAGAGAGAGAGAGAGAGAGAGAGAGACCGCGGGGCGTCCTAGTCTTGTCTGGTGTGTTCATGCTGCTGCTGTTGTTGTTGTTGCTATTACTACTGTTGCTGCTGCTACTGTTGCTACTACTACTGTTGCTACTACTACTGCTACTGCTTCTACTACTACTACTACCACTACTACCACTACTACCACTACTACTACTACTACTACTACTACTACTACTACTACTACCACTGTTCTTGTTACTAAAGCTGCTCTTACTGTTTCTTCTTTTTGCTCCTGCTTCTCCCCTCCTGCTATTCCTTCGACTATTTACAACTCGACCAATCATAATAATAAGCAGCGGAAGAGAGACGCATTTATCACCTGATTACGAAATAAGTTGTACTCGGGTGAAGGGAGTGGACACAGCTGCTGCGGTAATCATGATCACTTCGATTACCTGTTTGAAGCTAGGTTTGCTCTGAGCAACTTTTTTTTTAATCAAAGCGAGATTAGATTTAGATTTTGTTGCCGAAAGGATTTGTTTACTGTGCGTATTATGTCTATCCTGTGGAGGGTGGCGTAAGAGCATATGAATACAGAAAAGGTCTAGGAACTAGGCCCCAGAAGGCCCTACAGGAGCACATCTGGATTTATATCTTAAGTTCACTTATCTGTTGCAAGCACATTTAGGAAATTTGCTTAATTTATCTAGTATCTTATTTTCACTAATACGATAGCTTGACATATCCCGCGATAGGTTATTACACTGCCTATCTCTGTATTCCTCAATAAATGGACAATTAAGCACATAGTGTTCAAGATAGTGACCATAGGGTTGGCCACATACTTTGCATTTGGTTTAATCATCATCTGTGTGTCTGCCAAACTGCCAGAAGTACTTGTAACCAAGCCTTAGCCTGGCCACTACAACATCAGTCAGTCTGTTCACATTGCAAGTTGCTCCATAAACGTGCTTATCTACGTTCATGTTATCATAGTGGGTTATAGATATACTCAGGCTTCTAACTGCATTCCCATAACATTCTCATTATTTATTTCTCTTAATATTATTCCTAATGCAAAAACTATATTCTACATTCTCCTTCAGGGTACTTTTCTTGGCTAACATATCAACTTTATCATGAAGGAGTAATCCAATGTGTGATCGAATCCATAATAATTGTGCATTGATTTTTTTCTGGTTTTTTGAGTATCTATATCTGGCTTCTCCAGTGATAATCATATGAGTGAAGTGTGTTTAACCTAGGCTTTTTTTCTAAGCTAGACATGTTCTAAGTTCGACAACTTCTAAGCAAGGCATATTCTAAATTACGTATTTTCTAAGAATCTTCACTTGTTTTTTACACTATTTTTAATGCATATTGCGACGTTTTAGGGAGTTTACAGTGTTTTAAGGCCTCCCGGAGCTGATTACAAAGCCCAGCCCTAGGTAGGGTATGCAGTCCCCCTTCTATAACATGCCACCCACAACAGTCGGCTAACTCCCATATGCCTATTTACAGGTAGATGAAATGGACGTTTTCCTATTTACTGATAGATTAAGTGGGTGTACCTATTTAATGGGTGATAGGGGTAAGGAGACTTGCATATTTTTACATCTCCACTCTCTCAAAAAAAAAAAAAAAAAACGTACGAAGAGGGACTTCGGGTTGTTTATAAAACCGAGCATCGTGTTTGGATGTATTTGCTGTGTGCCTTTGTTAAAGGGATGAAGTATGTGTTTGTTTAGGAGAGGGGAGAAAGAGAGACAAAAACACACACACGCACACACACACACACACACACACACACACACACATACACACACACACACACACACACACACACACACTGGTGCCGGGTGTAGAAAAGGCCTCACTGTGTCTGCTGACCAGCTGATATATCGCCTCTCCAGATGTACATGTTTGTGGATTCCCAACCATCTGATGCTAACGTAATGGCGTCCCCAATGGTCATAGGTTGGTCCCCCCCCCCATCCTCTCTCTCTCTCTCTTTCTCTTTATTTACACAATGGTTTTACAGGGTTAGGTTATGAGTTCCTTCCTATTCTTACAAGCTACGAACTGTTACATACCTCACCTCATTTGAATTTTTTCTCTCTTCTCTCTCTTCTCTCTTCTCTCTTCTCTCCTCTCTCTCTCTCTCTCTCTCTCTCTCTCTCTCTCTCTCTCTCTCTCTCTCTCTCTCTCTCTCTCTCTCTCTCTCTCTCTCTCTCGATTTTGTACAGATTAGACTAAGAGATCCTAGTTAAAAGATGTCATGAATTATCGTCTTTTTTTTTTTCAAAATTTCCCATTGGAAATATCTTTTATTTACGGTGTTGATCAATAGTGTGAGATATTTAATTATTATAACGAAGGTACAGAATACCCAGAAGTAAATGAATAAGAGACATGTATCATTAATGATACTTTTCTGACACAGCAACACAAGTATCCTGGTGCAGAGGTCATCTTCCACAACTTAGTTGCTCAACTACTAGTTATGAGAGTAGTTGGTTTTGAGAGGGACCTGCCTAGCATTAACCAGTAGGCTTGTTGCACTCTTTCTTAATTATGTTTTTTTACTGGGCCCCGCCTCCTGTGATGCTGTCTCCAAAGTCTTCACCTCACTACACAACCCACACATAGGAGACTGAAACTTATGGGGACGTTTTGGTCAGACTTTGGCCCCATTCTCGTGCTTGGATCGACACTGTAAAGCTGATCACTTCTCAAGGCTGATGGACTGACCAACTCAAAGCTGTTTCTTCAAGGCTGTCTGATTGATCACGTCATCTTCACCGCTTCACCTCTCCACTGCTTGTGCTGTTTAAAATATTTGTCACCTCTGTATTTGAGTGAAGAAGCCTGCAGAGCAGACGAAATACTTCGACAAAGATACCCAGCTGTTGCACATGCATCTTACTCATGTAATATATTTCACATTGAACAGCAACATATGTACATGAAACAGGAAGTGGAGCCTTGTGCAGACCAAAGCTTTAACCTGGTCACGAGGCGCACTTAAAGTGCAGGTGACAGGAGGCTTGACGGTATAATCTCGTCAATTCACTTGTATTTCACGTAACGGGAAATAATATATGCAAAACCAAACCAGAAAGACGAGTTTATTTATGTAAAGTATAGTAGAACATACACCTGACAATGGAGTAATTGACATGTATAAACTACTACATAGAAAGTCACTTCTTATGTCGAGCATTTTAGACAACCTGAAAATTTTAGGCTTAGAATTGCTAGACACAAATCTAGTAGTTTATTAGACTGGTGTAGTTTTGTCATATTTGACATTTAAATACTGTAACACTGTGGTATATGAATTCTGGTAATTAAGATGTTGTGTAACAATATGGTACAACATTTGTACGAGGGAATACTGAGGTGGAAGATATCTGGTTACTAAATATATTGAAACAGACTGATGGTGGTGTGAACATCGCTATGAATGTTAATATAATTTGGGTCAGCAGGGTTGCTTATGTTACATCAGACTTTACCACAGTTTGTCTAAAAATAATAATAATAATAATAATATAATAATAATAATAATAATAATAATAATAATAATAATAATAATCTTTATTTCTACGAATACATAATACAACTTATACAGTCCTAGCTGACATCACTTACACATTATAAATAAATCCCCTTGTTATGTAGAGAATGTTTGGCAACTTAGGTAAATTTTGTTCCCAGGACGCGACCCACACTGGTCAACTATCACCCAGCTGCCTACTTGCTGCTGAGTGAACAGGGTCAACAGGTGTCTTAAGGAAACACGCCCTATGTTTCCACTCGTACCGGGGGTTGAACCACGGACCTCAATGTGTAACCTGAATGCGCTACCAACCGAGCTACTGCTTTGTGGCAGTATTTTAACATGAGGTGTCTGAAGAGGAAAATTTTGTAATTTCTAGAAAGAAGTTCCAAATTTTAGGACCTTTAATTTGTATGGAGTTCCTAGACAGGTTGACTCGAACATGTGGTATATCACTGAGATATTTATTTCTTATATTTTGTCTGTGTGTTGTGTTGCAGCTCTCCAGGAAGAGTCGAGAACTGGGGTGAAGTTCGTTCCGGGTGTCCTGTACATATGAAATGCACAGTAGTAAGTGCGGATGTACTGTAAACTAAGTTTAAGCTTTTGAAAAGTGTGGTGTGTGTGTGTGTGTGTGTGTGTGTGTGTGTGTGTATGTGTGTGTGTGTGTGTGTGTGTGTGTGTGTGTGTGTGTGTGTGTGTGTGTGTGTGTGTGTGTGTTATCTGGAACCTGAATGATTGATTACTCTAACAGCTGATCTCTGTTGGGTAACAATGGGTTTTCGGTGATGTGCTGTAGTGGATCCCCAAGCACAGATACCATAAGCGAGGTAAGAATATATTAGAGAGTAACACTAAGTGAGTAATCTTGTTTGGGAACCAAAGCAGCTCATTTTTTATAGACTGACCAGAGTTCTGTAATTTTTCGTAGATATATGTTGGATATGAGTACTGAATTTCAGGTTACAGTCAACGTGTGTCTAAGAATTTTCCCTCGTCTTGTCTATGTGTGAATTATTTATTGCAATTTTTAAATGTGTATTTTTAGCTTTATTCCCATACAACATGAAGAAGGTCATGTCATAAGTGATAGTAAGTTTGTTGGTTGTCATCCAAGTAGAAATCTTTACGAACTCCTCATTCACTAAGTTGTTGAGGATAACACCATCTGGATTAGATATAACGAGTGTTGTGTCATCTGGAAACGGAACTGGGTTTAGTTCCTGGGAGGCATTTGGTAAGTCACTGATGTAAAAGAGGAATAATAGTGGGCCAAGGACGCTACCCTGAGGCACTCCTATGTTGATAGCCTGAGCTAATGTCACATGCTGACGTCTGTTAGTGAGGTAGGATTTATGTAAGTAAGATCATTCTTTCTGATACCATAATGATCTAGATTCAGCAGCAATATATTGTGATTTACAGTGTCAAAAACATTTCTTAGATCAATAAAGATGCCCATTGGATCTTCATTATTTTCCAGAGCTGAGTAGACCGGGTCTAGCATCTTAATGGTAGCGTCATTAGTACCTTTTCCGGTCCTGAAGCCAAACTGGCAGCAGTTAAGAATATTCTCGTTGGTAATATTTTTCTGTATTGTTTATGTATTATCTTTTAAAAAAACAATAATTGCAAGTTAGAGACTAGTCTAATTATTGATTTCAGTTGGATTTATAACTTTGTGGATTGGCGAAATACGAACTAAATTAAATATATTAGGAAAAACATTGGTTTCAAAGTGTATATTAAACAGCGTTGTAATGATTGGAGATACCAAAGGCAACTTTCTTATGTATGAGTGGTGTTATACTTGCTTTATTCCCTATTTTATTGTCAGTGCATTTCTTATTGAAGTTACCTTTATAGAATTTATTGGGACAGGCAGTAGGAGTCTTGATACTGAACAGTAGAGTTCAGGACTTTGTTGGCAAAGTTACTTCCTTTAGCTAAAAAAGTTAATAAATTTATTTACGGTATCGGCATTACGAATGGTACGTTCATTAGGTCTGGTCGGTAGAGTTTCTTTGGACTTTAATATACAAAAAGCTGGTTATAATCATAACCATAATTTGTAAAGGGGTGGACCGGTAAGCCAGCGGAAGGCCTCGCCCAGATGACCTAAAGCTCCAGCTGCGGATCTTGATATCGCGGTTTATTTCGTGGAACCGGATGCTGTAATATGCTTGTTTCGATTTCTTAATAAGCATAGAAAGTGTTGGTGTGTATGTTTTTTGCTAGTTCTTCAGGAATTAAGGTGACTCTGTGTTTTATCATGGGTGTGCTGCTTCTTGTCAGCGGCTCTGACACTGTTGTTGTTGTTGTTGGTTAACCAAGGAACAGCAAAAATAATAAAACAACACAAGTGTTATGTAGCAGAGATGTGACCTTAAGTGTACGTTCAGTGGAGTGTTTGTTGCCTCACTCAACTTTGCTTTACAAACACACCTCACCAAACACTACAACATATTTATTAGAGAATATTAAAGGTCCTGGGACCTTGATCAAGGTCCCAGGACCGAAACGTTTTCTATTAAATATGTCCTGATGTTTGCTCATGTGTTTTTCTAAACCAGTTTGCCAATATGTGTTACCAAGGTTTATACCATACTGGTAACTTTACTGTAATACATTTCCCTGCTTCTCAGCTGTTTTTTTTTTTTTTTGCCCCTCAAGGAAGGTTCCTTGATGTTGGTGAGGGGCTCTTGATTTAGGGAATTGGATCTGTGCTCCAGTTCCCCGAATTAAGCCTGAATGCCTTCCACATCCCCCCCCCCAGGCGCTGTATAATCCTCTGGGTTTAGCGCTTCCCCCTTGATTATAATAATAATCAGCTGTTTTTCCAGTCAGGTTAAGACTGACATGACAAGTAAAGGTGAATCAGTTTATCAACAATGATTATAATCCTCACGAATTTCATGTATTATGATTTAGTCCAACCATGATACGGGTTGGGGTTGAACCCGCAGCAATTGAGTCGTAGAACTCCGGGTCAGTACGTAAGCCACTGGGCCAGCTGGCTACATTAAGATTCATCCATCTAGGTATATTTATACACCATAGGAAGGTTAGCATGAGCTCCACTGTGACCACAAATGTAAGTTTTTACAGATGAATCTCCCGCCAGAGTGGCCGTTACGAGCTCTAGCTGATGTATTTGTGGTCACAGTGGTGGCCCATGCTAACCTTCCTATGGTGTATAAATATACCTGTTTTGCCGCGAGTTCAGTCCCACCCGCACCCCGGTTTGTTTGCAGTCATTACGAGTCATGAATTAATGTTATTTATGTAATCCTGGACTTATATTCAATTTGTAATCAGTACTATTATTTTTTTTTAAAGTTCGATTCTATTGTATTTCGTTCGGCCATTGATTTGCATGTTACAGCTTCCTAACTTTTTAACCAATCAGCGGCGTGATAAGTCTTCCACGTGAACAATCCGAGCACTAAACCCGCCAGGTTCTAATGGTACGGTAATCCTCAAGATTTTTTATATTTTAATTTGACCAAAATAAATTTTATTGCATCATGTATACAGGGAATTCTATAGACACAACATTCAGTAATATATATATATATATATATATATATATATATATATATATATATATATATATATATATATATATATATATATATATATATATATATTTATATATGTCGTGCCGAATATGTAAAACTGGTCAATTAGCAAGAACTCTTTTAAAATTAAGTTCTTTCTAAAATTTTCTCTTATACGTTTAAAGATATATTGTTTTCATTAATGTTAATGTAAAAATTTTTAATTTTGCACCAAAAGAATCTTAGAAAACTTACCTAACCTTATTATAACAAGAACAATTTATTTTAGCCTAACCCAACTAAATATATTTTAGATACGTTTTCAATAATTTAATACGAAACAAACACAGTGAAATATATATTTTTCGTTAGGTTCAGAATGATTTTGGCGAAATTATTGCATACACAAATTTTCACTTGTCCTATATGGCAAGATGAGCGTTGCTATTTAAGCCAAGATGGCAAGTTCTGCCTATTCGGCACGACATATATATATATATAATATATATATATATATATATATATATATATATATATATATATATATATATATATATATATATATCAGGGCTGTAAAATATCTTTCTGGACTTTTTTTTTTTTGGGGGGGGGATATATAAGATTATATGCTATTTCATACATGAAAATATCGCTATCAAGTTATATTTTTTTTATATCAAGATATCGTTACGTTATATTATTTAACATGATAATGCTGGTGTTAATTTATCACATAGATAAAGACTTTCTTGTCATTCCGTTAATACGGACGATAGCGCTAATGTACCGTTATCATAAATTAGTTGTGTCGTCTGCGATTTGCCGTGTGATCGTTACTAGACAGATATATTAGCGTTATCTATTCTTTATTGGTATAACTGTATCGCTGTCGTGTATTTTCTATCGCTATCGTATTTTTGTACTACTATCTCATCTCTGTCATACTTTTAATTGCTATCGTATTTTTACCTCTATCTTTTCTTTATCGTTATCGTATTTTCGTATTGATATCTCATCGCTATTGTATTTTCTTATCGCTGTTTCATCGTTTATTTTCGGATCGCGGTCTCGGTATAGCATTTTGGTATCGTTTTCTCGTTATCATATTGCTTCCGTCTTTATCGTAATTATGCTATCGTATTGTTCGATAGCATTCATTTACGTTACAATTCTTACATCGTACAGTTATCGTACTGCTAACGCACGGTTGCTCTACCACTATCACCTCTTCGTTATCACGTTGTCCGCCTTCCCCGCGTTACCTGGAAGAGTCGTTGTTAATGGAGAACGAGTAACGAGGCCTGTTAGCGTAGGGAGGACCAGAAAGGTAACCAGTTTAGCTTCGTTAGTGTGTCAGACGGTAGAGGGAGACAGGCAGACACAGAGACAGACAGACAGTAGTAGTTACGTAGTAGTAGTTACTTCAGTAGCAGAGATGACATTAATAATAATAATATTAATACTAATACTGCTACTACTAATAATGATAATAATAGCATCTAATCCTCTTAGAATAATTATATATATATATATATATATATATATATATATATATATATATATATATATATATATATATATATATATATATATATATATAAAGAGTATTAAATGCTGATTTATTATTATTATTATTATTATTATTATTATTATTATTATTATTATTATTAGTGTCAGCTTTACAATGTCGACGTCATTTCTTCAAAATAAGTTTTCCGATAGCATTAAAAAGTAGATCTACGTTTTTTTTACATATTTTCAAATATAACAAAAAAAAAGTAGATCAAAGTTTTTTACACATTTTCAAATGTAAAAAAACAAAAAGAAGATCTACTTTTTTTACATACTTTCAAATGTTGAAAAAGCGTATATATACGTTTGGACCGTTTACGGGTTAAATTTGAAAAATAGGCAATATAAAGGATTTAATACGCGTTAAATACGTTTTAAATACGACCTCTGTTCTTTTACTAAAGGATTAAATGCGTGTTCAATACGCCTCATGTCCTTTTAGTAAAGGTAAGGTTGTCTGAGTGGTCGGTGGGTTGTGTCGGTGTGAGTGTCGGAGTCGGGCGATGAGTGGGCCGACACGGCGTGTGACTGGGGCGTTTAGTTAGAGGTCCAGATAAGACCAGGCTTCTCCAGGGCGGTTCACCTGGCGGGGAAGGGGAGACCCCCAGGAGCTGGTCTTCAAGGGTAGCACCAGCAGCGGGGCCCCTGAGATGGGTTCCTCCCATAATTGTGGTTATTAACAAGTGACTTGCCAGCTAAGTGGGTTGGGACTGTTAGTACCTGGGGGTTGGATGGGGGTTTGAGGTGGGGTTGGAGAGGGGTGGTGTGGGAGAGGGGTGAACCAGGCAATATCATTCACGTTTTAAAACGGCTTTGACGTTTTTCTCAGCGTCAGCCAATTACACGTTTCTCCAAGCTATTATATCTTACAAAAATCAGTATATATATATATATATATATATATATATATATATATATATATATATATATATATATATATATATATATATATATATATATATATATATATATATGCAAAACAACCACTCTGAAAGAATAGAGAAATTCCAAGCGCTTTCGTGACTACTCACATTATGTTCCTTGATAATGTGAGTAGTCACGAAAGCGCTTGGAAATTCTCTATTCTTTCAGAGTGGTTGTTTTGCATATTCTGAAATCACCTGTTTACTGTGATCTTATTGTATATATATATATATATATATATATATATATATATATATATATATATATATATATATATATATATATATATAACAAACACAGGGGGAGTTGAATAATAGCTCTAGGCCTTTCGTGTTACAATCAACACATCATCAGGAGCTTGCAAAATTGCAGAAATTGGTAAGAAATATCAGAACAAATCTGCTGAGATTTCTTACTCATTTCTGCAACTTTTTCAAGCTCGTGATGATTGCAACACGAAAGGCCTATACCTATTATTCAACTTTCCCTGTGTTTGTTTTGCATATATATATATATATATATATATATATATATATATATATATATATATATATATATATATATATATATATATATATATATATATTTGCATAGTAAACAAAGGGGAAGCGAACGAGAATAATTGAATTAGATAACCACGATCAGATGGATGAGGGACAAAACAATTATGCTGATAATTAGAGTAAGAGATGAAGATAATTGTAAGTGGATGTAATACGATAATGCGAGTTCAAAGACAGTAATTATATATAATCAAGCCCAGTACTGCCCTCTTATAAATTTCTGTATTTATGTGTATAAACAAATAATGATAATAAATTTATGTGTGTAGTTCACATATGTTCTTCAGCTGGTTATTAATGGGGGAGTAAAATATATAACGAGAGAGAGAGAGAGAGAGAGAGAGAGAGAGAGAGAGAGAGAGAGAGAGAGAGAGAGAGAGAGAGGACGATTTCACTTGTACCCAGGCTAAGGTTATAGAGCGTGCATCTAAAGTTTGTATTAATAAGATGTAGAGATATAATACACACACACACACACACATACATATTAAAAATATTTTATTGAAATGTGTTATGAGAATCACAGCCACACGCCTCACCCACAGCCACCTGCTTGTAATAGCTTCTGCTCTCTCTCCTGTGTGACTTGTGGCATGCACCTGACTGCACACCGCATTGAAACCGCCCACAGTTTCGGCATTTTCACTCTCATCTTGTTTTTTATAATTGCTGGCGTGCCTGTAGAGACCTCGAAGAACGTTTTGAACTATCTCAGGAAACCAATTTAATGAGAGTTTTAACTGATGCTGGAATTCTAATTTGGTGTAATTGTGTTTTTTTTTATACAGGGTTGTACAAGGTTAGGTTAAGGATTTCTAACTTTATTTACAAGCTAAGAGCTGTTACCTATATCAGCTCATTTGAAACGCTTTTTAGTGTTATGAAATATACACATATGGAACAGGTTGGAGCCATTGTTGTGTGTTTGTGCTTGCCTGTGTATTGTGTTCTACTTTCGATGTCCTTATGTGTGTTTGTAATGATGTTTTTTTTCTGTCAAGAGCACTGAGTGATCTTCCAGGTCATAACATTCATCAGATTTTACAGCTTCCTAACACCCTCTTCTATCCTAACTCGTTTCTTCCCTCATTCCAATTTATTCCCTCCTTCCTTCTTCATACCAGTCTTTCCCCTCCATTTCCATCATCCTCAACGTATTCTCTCCAAACACAGTCAGGGGCCCAAGACTGTTCAACTGCCTCCCAGCATACAGAAGGGGGATTACCAATAGACCCCTGGCTGTCTTCAAGAAGGCGCTTGACAGGCACCTACAGTCAGTTTGTCTAGTTTGTAGTCTTTGCCCTCTTCAATTTATATTCTTTCCATTAGCTTCACGTTATCAGCAAACAAGGAGATACACGAGTCAACCCATTTTTGGCAATTACGTATATCAAGAATAATAAGGAAAATGGAACTAACCCTTTGGAACCCCACTTGTTAAATTTTCCTGTGCCCTTACCATCAAGCTCTGTCTCCTGTTTATTAGGTATACGTTGATCCACTGTAGGACTACCTGGTATCCCTGTGTGCTCTAATTTGTGAATCTCTGATGGAATAGTGTCAAATGCTTTCCTACAGCTCAAGAGTATGCAGTCAACCCATCTTTGTCTTTCTTGTCGGATTATTAGTGATATTCAGATTAGAGAGGGAAAAGGGAGGTTGCCAGTGTCTACTCCTGGTTGGTGTGTGCCAGTGTCTACTCCTGGTTGATGTGTGCCAGTGTCTACTCCTGGTTGGTAGTTTTTCAATGTGTGTGCCACGGTTCTTGCACCTTCACCTGTGCTTCAGTGATTGCCTCTCCTTGTGTTTTATTCTCCTCCTACCTTAACTTTGCAGCATTTCTCTGCTAGTATGTTCAATCTCTGTATAAATATTCCATTGTGCCTTTCCCACTTCCTGAGGTTTGGTTTCCTGCTTAGGATCTGATCCTCTGTTGCTTTTGATTGATAGATCATTTTCACTAGTCGACGTCGTTGTCTTTTGTATGATGCCACTGAAAAAAGTGTGCATGGGTGTACTTCATGTGTCCCCCATCCCTCCATATCTCCCCCGTCATGAACCCTCCCATTCCACCATGTACCCTCCCACCCGTTCCCACCTATTATATACCCTCCTGTTCCCTACCCTTGCATCATATGCTTATTCTTTCCCTGCCTTGATATGCCCTCCTTCAGGTGTGGCGGAGGGAGGAGCCACACCTCCCTCCCGTGATCACTACACTCATTTGTCACCCCACGCCCAGGGCTTCACCCTCTTTCCATTACTCTCACCCAATAGTCTCATTTATATGTCGGCGGGAGGGAGGCCCCACCGGGGAACTTCGGCGGTAAAGAATGCATTATGCTCCATATTTTACGAAGGAAGTGGGAGATACTTTCACAATTAAGAGGACAATTCATCACCCTTTTTCCCCCCTCTCCCTGCGTCCCCCCTCAACCAACTCTCCCTTCATGAGATAATAAAAACAACAACAGAAAACGTAATCTTCGTGAGTTCGCGGATTCCGGTGGATTTGTAAACAAAGTCGAGGGGGGAGGTTTGCCGAGCTGGGCATGCCGACATAAAAACAGAGACGTCGGGTAATGGACGCCGTTCCCGAGCGCGGAGAAATACGGTAATGCAGGAGAGGAAATGATTCTAATGTCCACGTACACAACAGCCTAATTGTTGTTGCTGATGGATCACCACCTCACCACGCACTGACGATCTCACCACTGGTGCTGCACACATGGCATGAGCACCAGGAGGGAGGGAGAGAGAAACA
>NC_091342.1:17628744-17631244 GCF_038502225.1 Cherax quadricarinatus
TATTCTGTTCATGTTATGTTTGTGTCTTGCTGTTTATTCTGTTCATGTCCTTCTGTTTGAGTCTTATTGTTTATTCTGTTCATGTTCTTCTGTTTGGGTTTGATAGCTGCTGCTTCCAAGTGTTGCTGTGAGGTATTAAGTTGGGTTAATGGTTTGGAGGTAAGTCAGATCTACTCTTAAAAGTGAAGGGGTTTCTTGGTGTGGAGATGGGCTCCTCTTCTGCCACCACCTCTTCTCTCTTCACGTCTGTTCTCTCCACCCATCTCTCTTGCTCTTCCTCTCTTTATCTTGTCGTGTTTTCTTTGGCGGAAACTGTATTGAATTTCTGTGTTCCTCCGAGGTTTTATTTCCTTCGCAATGTCAGATTTCTTGGTCCACCAAACACTCGCACTCAGGAGTGGGAACGTACAACGACGTTTCGGTCTCTCCTAGACCATTGTCCCGGACCGTTTTCATTTTTCATCAGGTTTCTTGTGTCTCTTGTCTTCCCCATACCTTCCAGACCGGCAGACCGTAACAGTTTATCTTATTTATTTTTTTTAGCGTTTCTTTGCATCCATGTCTGCCAGTATGTCTTGAGTCACCCTTCCCACCCCATACACTACTGTATAGGGTGAAGGGTGTTATTGAAGTGACTAAGAGACTTCCCTTCCCCCATACACTACTTACGCAGGAGTCTTCCCCCTCCCCTCTCTGTCTCTGTCTCTCTCCTCCCCTTCACACACTGATCATTCCCTCATAGGCCTCTCCCTCCTCCATTATTCCTTTAGTAAAGAATATTCTTGCCCCTTCACTTATTTTTAATTTGAAAAGATATTATTTTTTCTTGTGTTTTTTTTCTTGATGATGATAGTTATGGTAGTGATGGTAGTGATGATGATGATAATGATGCTTGTAATGGTGGTGATGATGGCAAGGATGATACCATCACTCTTGCTTCTGCTTGTGCTGCTGTTGTTCCAGCTCCTGCTGTTGTTCCAGCTCCTGCTGTTGTTCCAGCTACTGCTGTTGTTCCAGCTTCTACTGTTATTCCAGCTCCTGCTGTTGTTCCAGCTCCTGCTGTTGTTCCAGCTCCTGCTGTTGTTCCAGCTCCTGCTGTTGTTCCAGCTCCTGCTGTTATTCCAGCTCCTGCTGTTATTCCAGCTCCTTCTGTTGTTCCTGCTCCTGCTGTTATTCCAGTTCCTGCTGTTGTTCCAGCTCCTGTTGTTCCAGCTCCTGCTGTTGTTCCAGCTCCTACTGTTATTCCAGCTCCTGCTGTTGTTCCAGCTCCTGCTGTTGTTCCAGCTACTGCTGTTCCAGCTCCTGCTGTTGTTCCAGCTACTGCTGTTCCAGCTCCTGCTGTTCCAGCTACTGCTGTTGTCCCAGCTCCTGCTGTTATTCCAGCTCCTGCCGTTGTTCCAGCTCCTGCCGTTGTTCCAGCTCCTGCTGTTCCAGGTCCTGCTGTTCCAGCTACTGCTGTTGTTCCAGCTCCTGCTGTTGTTCCAGGTCCTGCATTCCAGCTCCTGCTGTTCCAGCTCCTGCTGTTGTTCCAGCTCCTGCTGTTGTTCCAGCTCCTGCTGTTGTTCCAGCTCCTGCTGTTCCAGTTCCTGCTGTTGTTCCAGCTCCTGCTGTTGTTCCAGCTCCTGCTGTTGTTCCAGCTCCTGCTGTTGTTCCAGCTACTGCTATTGTTCCAGCTACTGCTGTTGTTCCAGCTCCTGCTGTTATTCCAGCTCCTGCTGTTCCAGCTCCTGCTGTTCCAGCTCCTGCTGTTCCAGGTCCTGCTGTTCCAGCTACTGCTGTTGTTCCAGCTCCTGCTCTTGTTTCAGCTCCTGCGTTCCAGGTCCTGCTGTTCCAGCTCCTGCTGTTGTTCCAGCTCCTGCTGTTGTTCCAGCTCCTGATGTTCCAGCTCCTGCTGTTCCAGTTCCTGCTGTTGTTCCAGCTCCTGCTGTTGTTCCAGCTACTGCTGTTGTTCCAGGTCCTGCTGTTGTTCCAGGTTCTGCTGTTCCAGCTCCTGCTGTTCCAGCTCCTGCTGTTGTTCCAGCTCCTGCTGTTGTTCCAGCTCCTGTTGTTGTTCCAGCTCCTGCTGTTGTTCCAGCTACTGCTGTTGTTCCAGGTCCTGCTGTTCCAGCTCCTGCTGTTCCAGCTCCTGCTGTTGTTCCAGCTCCTGCTGTTGTTCCAGCTCCTGCTGTTGTTCCAGCTACTGCTGTTGTTCCAGCTCCTGCTGTTGTTCCAGCTCCTGCTGTTCCAGCTCCTGCTGTTGTTCAAGCTCCTGTTGTTCCAGCTCCAGCTGTTGTTCCAGCTCCAGCTGTTGTTCCAGCTCCTGCTGTTGTCCCAGCTACTGTTGTTGTTCCAGCTCCTGCTGTTATTCCAGCTCCTGCTGTTGTTCCAGCTCCTGTTGTTCCAAGTCCTGCTGTTCCAGCTCCTGCTGTTGTTCCAGGTCCTGCTGTTCCAGCTCCTGCTGTTGTTCCAGCTCCTGCTGTTGTTCCAACTCCTGCTGTTGTTCCAGCTCCTGTTCCAGCTC
>NC_091342.1:17636244-17676244 GCF_038502225.1 Cherax quadricarinatus
GAAGCTTCATATTGTTCAATAACACCTTCCTGAAGCTTCAGATTGTTCAATAACACCTTCCTGAAGCTTCATATTGTTCAATAACACCTTCCTGAAGCTTCAGATTGTTCAATAACACCTTCCTGAAGCATCAAATTGTTCAATAACACCTTCCTGAAGCTTCAAATTGTTCAATAACACCTTCCTGAAGCTTCAGATTGTTCAATAACACCTTCCTGAAGCTTCAAATTGTTCAATAACACCTTCCTGAAGCTTCAAATTGTTCAATAACACCTTCCTGAAGCTTCAGATTGTTCAATAACACCTTCCTGAAGCATCAAATTGTTCAATAACACCTTCCTGAAGCTTCAAATTGTTCAATAACACCTTCCTGAAGCATCAAATTGTTCAATAACACCTTCCTGAAGCATCAAATTGTTCAATAACACCTTCCCGAAGCTTCAAATTGTTCAATAACACCTTCCTGAAGCTTCAGATTGTTCAATAACACCTTTCTGAAGCATCAAATTGTTCAATAACACCTTCCTGAAGCTTCAGATTGTTCAATAACACCTTCCTGAAGCATCAAATTGTTCAATAACACCTTCCTGAAGCTTCAAATTGTTCAATAACACCTTCCTGAAGCTTCAGATTGTTCAATAACACCTTCCTGAAGCTTCAGATTGTTCAATAACACCTTCCTGAAGCATCAAATTGTTCAATAACACCTTCCTGAAGCATCAAATTGTTCAATAACACCTTCCTGAAGCTTCAAATTGTTCAATAACACCTTCCTGAAGCATCAAATTGTTCAATAACACCTTCCTGAAGCTTCAGATTGTTCAATAACACCTTCCTGAAGCATCAAATTGTTCAATAACACCTTCCTGAAGCATCAGATTGTTCAATAACACCTTCCTGAAGCATCACATTGTTCAATAACACCTTCCTGAAGCATCAAATTGTTCAATAACACCTTCCTGAAGCACCTTCAGATTGTTCAATAACACCTTCCTGAAGCTTCAAATTGTTCAATAACACCTTCCTGAAGCTGAAGCTTCAGACCTTCCTGAAGCTTCATATTGTTCAATAACACCTTCCTGAAGCTTCAGATTGTTCAATAACACCTTCCTGAAGCTTCAGATTGTTCAATAACACCTTCCTGAAGCTTCAGATTGTTCAATAACACCTTCCTGAAGCTTCAGATTGTTCAATAACACCTTCCTGAAGCTTCAGATTGTTCAATAACACCTTCCTGAAGCTTCAAATTGTTCAATAACACCTTCCTGAAGCTTCAAATTGTTCAATAACACCTTCCTGAAGCATCAGATTGTTCAATAACACCTTCCTGAAGCTTCAGATTGTTCAATAACACCTTCCTGAAGCTTCAGATTGTTCAATAACACCTTCCTGAAGCTTCAGATTGTTCAATAACACCTTCCTGAAGCTTCAGATTGTTCAATAACACCTTCCTGAAGCTTCAGATTGTTCAATAACACCTTCCTGAAGCTTCAGATTGTTCAATAACACCTTCCTGAAGCTTCAGATTGTTCAATAACACCTTCCTGAAGCTTCAAATTGTTCAATAACACCTTCCTGAAGCTTCAGATTGTTCAATAACACCTTCCTGAAGCTTCAGATTGTTCAATAACACCTTCCTGAAGCATCAAATTGTTCAATAACACCTTCCTGAAGCTTCAGATTGTTCAATAACACCTTCCTGAAGCATCAAATTGTTCAATAACACCTTCCTGAAGCATCAAATTGTTCAATAACACCTTCCTGAAGCATCAGATTGTTCAATAACACCTTCCTGAAGCATCAAATTGTTCAATAACACCTTCCTGAAGCATCAAATTGTTCAATAACACCTTCCTGAAGCATCAGATTGTTCAATAACACCTTCCTGAAGCATCAAATTGTTCAATAACACCTTCCTGAAGCATCAGATTGTTCAATAACACCTTCCTGAAGCATCAAATTGTTCAATAACACCTTCCTGAAGCATCAGATTGTTCAATAACACCTTCCTGAAGCATCAAATTGTTCAATAACACCTTCCTGAAGCATCAAATTGTTCAATAACACCTTCCTGAAGCATCAGATTGTTCAATAACACCTTCCTGAAGCATCAAATTGTTCAATAACACCTTCCTGAAGCATCAGATTGTTCAATAACACCTTCCTGAAGCATCAGATTGTTCAATAACACCTTCCTGAAGCATCAGATTGTTCAATAACACCTTCCTGAAGCATCAGATTGTTCAATAACACCTTCCTGAAGCATCAGATTGTTCAATAACACCTTCCTGAAGCATCAGATTGTTCAATAACACCTTCCTGAAGCATCAGATTGTTCAATAACACCTTCCTGAAGCATCAGATTGTTCAATAACACCTTCCTGAAGCATCAAATTGTTCAATAACACCTTCCTGAAGCATCAGATTGTTCAATAACACCTTCCTGAAGCATCAGATTGTTCAATAACACCTTCCTGAAGCTTCAGATTGTTCAATAACACCTTCCTGAAGCATCAGATTGTTCAATAACACCTTCCTGAAGCATCAGATTGTTCAATAACACCTTCCTGAAGCATCAGATTGTTCAATAACACCTTCCTGAAGCATCAGATTGTTCAATAACACCTTCCTGAAGCATCAGATTGTTCAATAACACCTTCCTGAAGCATCAGATTGTTCAATAACACCTTCCTGAAGCATCAGATTGTTCAATAACACCTTCCTGAAGCATCAGATTGTTCAATAACACCTTCCTGAAGCATCAGATTGTTCAATAACACCTTCCTGAAGCATCAGATTGTTCAATAACACCTTCCTGAAGCATCAGATTGTTCAATAACACCTTCCTGAAGCATCAGATTGTTCAATAACACCTTCCTGAAGCATCAGATTGTTCAATAACACCTTCCTGAAGCATCAGATTGTTCAATAACACCTTCCTGAAGCATCAGATTGTTCAATAACACCTTCCTGAAGCATCAGATTGTTCAATAACACCTTCCTGAAGCATCAGATTGTTCAATAACACCTTCCTGAAGCATCAGATTGTTCAATAACACCTTCCTGAAGCTTCAGATTGTTCAATAACACCTTCCTGAAGCATCAGATTGTTCAATAACACCTTCCTGAAGCATCAGATTGTTCAATAACACCTTCCTGAAGCATCAGATTGTTCAATAACACCTTCCTGAAGCATCAGATTGTTCAATAACACCTTCCTGAAGCATCAGATTGTTCAATAACACCTTCCTGAAGCATCAGATTGTTCAATAACACCTTCCTGAAGCATCAGATTGTTCAATAACACCTTCCTGAAGCATCAGATTGTTCAATAACACCTTCCTGAAGCATCAAATTGTTCAATAACACCTTCCTGAAGCATCAGATTGTTCAATAACACCTTCCTGAAGCATCAAATTGTTCAATAACACCTTCCTGAAGCATCAGATTGTTCAATAACACCTTCCTGAAGCATCAGATTGTTCAATAACACCTTCCTGAAGCATCAGATTGTTCAATAACACCTTCCTGAAGCATCAGATTGTTCAATAACACCTTCCTGAAGCATCAGATTGTTCAATAACACCTTCCTGAAGCATCAGATTGTTCAATAACACCTTCCTGAAGCTTCAGATTGTTCAATAACACCTTCCTGAAGCATCAGATTGTTCAATAACACCTTCCTGAAGCTTCAGATTGTTCAATAACACCTTCCTGAAGCATCAGATTGTTCAATAACACCTTCCTGAAGCATCAGATTGTTCAATAACACCTTCCTGAAGCATCAAATTGTTCAATAACACCTTCCTGAAGCTTCAGATTGTTCATCGACCCCCAAACGTTTGTTATATGAAAATGATTTAATAACTACTACTTTAACGAAAGGTACTATGAATAATAATAATAATAATAATAATAATAATAATAATAATAATAATAATAATAATAATAATAATAATAATTTCATAAAACATAGGTAATATTTAAATTATGAAAAATATAACATTTAACATAGCCTGTTTTTACTGATATCTTGTTGATATCATTGCTGGGAGGATACATCTGATAATATAAACAACGTCACTGATTTGTAGATGAATGGTTCAGAGAACCGACATGTTGATAAATTAGACACAGGTGCAACTCTTGGGTATCTTTATTGAGGAAACGTTTCGCCACACAGTGGCTTCATCAGTCCATACGTAGGAGAAACTTGGAGAACAGGAGGAGAATGAGGTAATCAGTCCCTCAACCTTGAGTCGATGTGTTCAGTCCATCAATCTTGAGTAGAATACGGCATATGAGCGGAGAAGCAGCTTATAAACCGTATGGCAGGAGAGGTGCAGCAGTCATAGGTGGTGTCACATTTGTTCAATGTGGAAGTAGGTCGTGCCCAAGAATTAGGCAAGCGAAGAATTCCTAAGTATTAAGATCCTAAGAAGTTTCTCCTACGTATGGACTGATGAAGCCACTGTGTGGCGAAACGTTTCCTCAATAAAGATACCCAAGAGTTGCACATGTGTCTAATTTATCAACATGTCGGTTCTCTGAACCATTCATCTACAAACCTGTCAGACACTGCAACTTATTGGGATCTTAATACTTAGGAATTCTTCGCTTGCCTAATTCTTGGGCACGACCTACTTCCACATTGAACAAATGTGACACTACCTATGACTGCTGCACCTCTCCTGCCATACGGTTTATAAGCTGCTTCTCCGCTCATATGCCGTATTCTACTCAAGATTGATGGACTGAACACATCGACTCAAGGTTGAGGGACTGATTACCTCATTCTCCTCCTGTTCTTCAAGTTTCTCCTACGTATGGACTGATGAAGCCACTGTGTGGCGAAATGTTTCCTCAATAAAGATACCCAAGAGTTGCACCTGTGTCTAATTTATCAACGTCACTGATAACTGGTGACTGTAGCATAGCTACAACCAACTTCAGCCATGTACGATCTTGGGAAAGCAAGTCAAAATGGCTCAACCACTGCACATAGCCGAGGGTATTAGCAACAGGTGAGGGAGTACGCTCAGTACGGGAAGTGAACAGGAATGCTACACGTACATATATCTTTTCCGGGACAGGAGAGATGAGAGAGACAAGGGGGAGAGTGGAAGGTCACAGATACACAACGCAAAGCTCGTCCCCAGACATGTACTGACCCCTCTTTTGACCCTCAAGCCATTTATCGACCCCTTCAGTAGTCTCGACGACCCTTAGGGGGTCGATATTGGCCACTTTCGGAAAACTTGCTCTGAACCATTTGAATGTGTGTGTGTGTGTGTGTATGTGTACTCACCTAGTTGAGGTTGCAGGGGTCGAGTTCAAGCTCCTGGCCCCGCCTCTTCACTGGTCGCTACTAGGTCACTCTCCCTGAGCCTTGAGCTTTATCATACCTCTGCTTAAAGCTATGTATGGATCCTGCCTCCACTACATCGCTTCCGAAACTATTCCACTTCCTGGCTACTCTGTGGCTGAAGAAATACTTCCTAACATCCCTGTGATTCATCTGTGTCTTCAACTTCCGACTATGTCCTCTTGTTGCTGTGTCCCATCTCTGGAACATCCTGTCTTTGTCCACTTTGTCAATTCCTCTCAGTATTTTGTATGTCGTTATCATGTCCCCCCTATCTCTCCTGTCCTCCAGTGTCGTCAGGTTGATTTCCCTTAACCTCTCCTCGTAGGACATACCTCTTAGCTCTGGGACTAGTCTTGTTGCAAACCTTTGCACTTTCTCTAGTTTCTTTACGTGCTTGGCTAGGTGTGGGTTCCAAACTGGTGCCGCATACTCTAATATGGGCCTAACGTACACGGTGTACAGGGTCCTGAACGTGTGTGTGTATGGGTATGTACTCACCTATTTGTACTCACCTATTTGTGGTTGCAGGGGTCGAGTCATAGCTCCTGGCCCCGTCTCTTCACTAATTGCTACTAGGTCCTCTCTCTCCCTGCTCCATGAGCTTTATCATACCTCGCCTTAAAACTATGTATGGTTCCCGCCTCCACTACTTCACTTTCTAGGCTATTCCACGGCTTGACTACTCTATGACTGAAGAAATACTTCCTAACATCCCTTTGATTCATCTGAGTCTTCAACTTCCAGTTGTGACCTTTTGTGTCTGTGTCCCATCTCTGGAACATCCCGTCTTTGTCAACCTCGTCTATTCCGCGCAGTATTTTATATGTCGTTATCATATCTCCCCTGACCCTCCTAGCCTCCAGTGTCGTCAGGCCGATTTCCCTCAACCTTTCTTCGTAGGACAATCCCCGTAGCTCTGGGACTAGTCTTGTTGCAAACCTTTGCACTTTCTCTAATTTCATGACGTGCTTGACTAGGTGTGGATTCCAAACTGGTGCTGCATACTCCAGTATGGGCCTGACGTAAATGGTATACAGAGTCTTGAACGACTCCTTACTGAGGTATCGGAACGCTATCCGTAGGTTTGCCAGGCGCCCGTATGCTACAGCAGTTATCTGATTGATGTGCGCCTCAGGAGATATGCTCGGTGTTATACTCACCCCCAGAACTTTTCCCTTGAGTGAGGTTTGCAGATTTTGGCCATCTAAACTATATTGTGTCTGCGGTCTTCTTTGCCCTTCCCTAATCTTCATGACTTTGCATTTGGCGGGGTTAAACTCAAGGAGCCAGTTGCTGGACCAGGCTTGTAGCCTGTCCAGGTCTCTTTGTAGTCCTGCCTGATCCTCATCCGATTTGATTCTTTTCATTAACTGCACATCATCCGCAAACAAGGACACTTCTGAGTCTATCCCTTCCGTTATGTCATTCACATATACCAAGAACAGCACAGGTCCTAGGACTGACCCCTGTGGAACCCCGCTTGTCACAGGCGCCCACTTTGACACCTCATCACGTACCATGACACGTTGTTGCCTCCCTGTAAGGTGTGTGTGTGTGTGTGTGTTCCTTGTGGGTCTGGTTCTTCCTGTAGTTGGTTCCATGAAGTCTTTCTGTATATTCACCATCTGGAATAGACTCGGGCCGGGACAAGACCCACGAACCTACTACAGTAGATACGAGAGCTGTTATGGGTGTGGGAGATGCTATGGGTATGGGGTATACTATGGGTATGGGAGATGCTATGGGTATGGGATATACTATGGATATGGGAGATGCTATGGGTATGGGAAATACTATGGGTATGGGAGATGCTATGGGTATGGAATATACTATGGGTATGGGAGATGCTATGGGTGTGGGGTATACTATGGGTATGGGAGATGCTATGGGTATGGGATATAATATGGGTATGGGAGATGCTATGGGTATGGGATATACTATGGGTATGGGAGATGCTATGGGTATGGGATATACTATGGGTATGGGAGATGCTATGGGTATGGAATATACTATGGGTATGGGAGATGCTATGGGTATGGGATATACTATGGGTATGGGAGATGCTATGGGTATGGGATATACTATGGGTATGGGAGATGCTATGGGTATGGGATATACTATGGGTATGGGAGATGCTATGGGTATGGAATATACTATGGGTATGGGAGATGCTATGGGTATGGAATATACTATGGGTATGGGAGATGCTATGGGTATGGGGTATGCTATGGGTATGGAAGATGCTATGGGTATGGAATATACTATGGGTATGGGAGTTGCTATGGGTGTGGGGTATACTATGGGTATGGGAGATGCTATGGGTATGGGATATACTATGGGTATGGGAGATGCTATGGGTATGGGATATACTTTGGTTATGGGAGATACTATGGGTATGGGAGATGCTATGAGTATGGGAGATACTATGGGTATGGGAGATGCTATGGGTATGGGAGATACAATGGGTATGGGAGATGCTATGGGTATGGGAGATACTATGGGTATGGGAGATACTATGGGTGTGGGAGATACTATGGGTATGGGAGATACTATAGGTGTGGGAGATGCTATGGGTATGGGAGATACTATTTGTATGGGAGATACTATTTGTATGGGAGATACTATGTGTATGGGAGATACTATGGGTATGGGAGATGCTATGGGTATGGGAGATGCTATGGGTATGGGAGATACTATGGGTATGGGAGATACTATGGGTATGGGAGATGCTATGGGTATGGGAGATGCTATGGGTATGGGAGATGCTATGGGTATGGGAGATACTATGGGTATGGGAGATACTATGGGTATGGGAGATACTATGGGTATGGGAGATACTATGGGTATGGGAGATGCTATGGGTATGGGAGATGCTATGGGTATGGGAGATACTATGGGTATGGGAGATACTATGGGTATGGGAGATGCTATGGGTATGGGAGATACTATGGGTATGGGAGATGCTATGGGTATGGGAGATGCTATGGGTATGGGAGATACTATGGGTATGGGAGATACTATGGGTATGGGAGATACTATGGGTATGGGAGATGCTATGGGTATGGGAGATGCTATGGGTATGGGAGATGCTATGGGTATGGGAGATACTATGGGTATGGGAGATGCTATGGGTATGGGAGATGCTATGGGTATGGGAGATGCTATGGGTATGGGAGATACTATGGGTATGGGAGATACTATGGGTATGGGAGATACTATGGGTATGGGAGATGCTATGGTTATGGGAGATGCTATGGGTATGGGAGATACTATGGGTATGGGAGATACTATGGGTATGGGAGATGCTATGGGTATGGGAGATGCTATGGGTATGGGAGATGCTATGGGTATGGGAGATACTATGGGTATGGGAGATACTATGGGTATGGGAGATGCTATGGGTATGGGAGATACTATGGGTATGGGAGATACTATGGGTATGGGAGATACTATGGGTATGGGAGATACTATGGGTATGGGAGATACTATGGGTATGGGAGATACTATGGGTATGGGAGATGCTATGGGTATGGGAGATACTATGGGTATGGGAGATACTATGGGTATGGGAGATGCTATGGGTATGGGAGATACTATGGGTATGGGAGATGCTATGGGTATGGGAGATACTATGGGTATGGGAGATACTATGGGTATGGGAGATACTATGGGTATGGGAGATACTATGGGTATGGGAGATACTATGGGTATGGGAGATGCTATGGGTATGGGAGATACTATGGGTATGGGAGATACTATGGGTATGGGAGATACTATGGGTATGGGAGATACTATGGGTATGGGAGATACTATGGGTATGGGAGATGCTATGGGTATGGGAGATACTATGGGTATGGGAGATGCTATGGGTATGGGAGATACTATGGGTATGGGAGATGCTATGGGTATGGGAGATGCTATGGGTATGGGAGATACTATGGGTATGGGAGATACTATGGGTATGGGAGATACTATGGGTATGGGAGATGCTATGGGTATGGGAGATGCTATGGGTATGGGAGATGCTATGGGTATGGGAGATACTATGGGTATGGGAGATGCTATGGGTATGGGAGATACTATGGGTATGGGAGATACTATGGGTATGGGAGATACTATGGGTATGGGAGATGCTATGGGTATGGGAGATGCTATGGGTATGGGAGATGCTATGGGTATGGGAGATACTATGGGTATGGGAGATACTATGGGTATGGGAGATGCTATGGGTATGGGAGATACTATGGGTATGGGAGATACTATGGGTATGGGAGATACTATGGGTATGGGAGATACTATGGGTATGGGAGATGCTATGGGTATGGGAGATACTATGGGTATGGGAGATACTATGGGTATGGGAGATACTATGGGTATGGGAGATGCTATGGGTATGGGAGATACTATGGGTATGGGAGATACTATGGGTATGGGAGATGCTATGGGTATGGGAGATACTATGGGTATGGGAGATACTATGGGTATGGGAGATACTATGGGTATGGGAGATACTATGGGTATGGGAGATACTATGGGTATGGGAGATACTATGGGTATGGGAGATACTATGGGTATGGGAGATACTATGGGTATGGGAGATACTATGGGTATGGGAGATACTATGGGTATGGGAGATACTATGGGTATGGGAGATACTATGGGTATGGGAGATACTATGGGTATGGGAGATACTATGGGTATGGGAGATGCTATGGGTATGGGAGATACTATGGGTATGGGAGATACTATGGGTATGGGAGATACTATGGGTATGGGAGATACTATGGGTATGGGAGATACTATGGGTATGGGAGATGCTATGGGTATGGGAGATACTATGGGTATGGGAGATACTATGGGTATGGGAGATGCTATGGGTATGGGAGATACTATGGGTATGGGAGATACTATGGGTATGGGAGATACTATGGGTATGGGAGATACTATGGGTATGGGAGATACTATGGGTATGGGAGATACTATGGGTATGGGAGATACTATGGGTATGGGAGATACTATGGGTATGGGAGATACTATGGGTATATGAACTGTTATGGATATAGGATAATTTTCATCATTATCATTTCGTAATTTATTATTATTTCTTATTATTACGCGTAGTGTAATAAATATTGTTATTGTTTTCATCATCATTAAGTTTGTTTACGTAACAGATTGAGGTTCATACCTGAAGATTGTAGGGTTATACCCCTGTTCTCTCTCTCTCTCTCTCTCTCTCTCTCTCTCTCTCTCTCTCTCTCTCTCTCTCTCTCTCTCTCTCTCAATTGCTTTATCATAGGTACACATTAACATTCCACTGGGGTTACGTAATCACATGCAAGAACCGGTATACTAGCGGGTACTTAACTAGTAGTATTCAGCATGGGTACTCCAGCGACTGCTCAATCAGTAATGCCCAACATGGGCAGCACTCCAGCGGTTAATTAGATTTCTGAGAGGGTTAACATGTGGCTGAGACTCGCAGCACCAGACATTCTCCCCAAGTAATAATAATAATAATATAATAATCACAATAATAATAATAATAGTTTATTTTCCAAGAAGATACACTGTGGTGGTGATAGTAGTAGTAATAGTAGTGGTGGTGGTACTGGTAGCAGTAGTACTGCTTCTACTACTACTACTACTACTAGTAGTCCTGCCAGACGTGAGCCAGTAGATCTGTAAAGCTCCTCTGTTCGTGTCTACTACTATAGGTACTACTACTATCACAGATTCTTTTACTACTAAAATACATCGATATTACCGCGCGGAGATTTTTATATTGTAGAAAATCTCATAGGTATTGCAAGCATTTTAGCCACTGGTTCTTTAGGCGCAGTTCATGTTTCTTCCAGACCAAACACTGGCAGTATAACCTAGTGGCCACAGAGAACCTTCACCCCAGTACCAACACACAGGTGACAAGCAGTTGTTGTATTTCAGTGGCTTTGAATCCCACCGCTGCCACCAGATGACCAAAGCAGATATATTAAATGACAAAAAAATGTAAGATGCTATTAAATAGACTAATAAAAGATCATTCTAAGGAGATAAATATGGAGAATGTGATAATAGTTGTGAGTTGTGATAATATACACCAAGACTGGATGTAGCTCCGTAAGAGGACCTCGTTAATTATATAAATCAGCATTATTCATTATTGGGAAAACTGACTGCATGATGTATAAGATAGTAGAGATAACATTATTATAGGCAAGTGTACCTTAGTTCCTCAATACACTTGCTAGGGTTCATTGTCCTTAGTTACCATTGATGAGTTTCGAGAATTTTTCCACTCCCGGCTCCCGGCTATGGGCCAGGCTCGTTTACTTGCCTCAGTTAATTTGACAAAAGATAGAGAGGCTGTGGTTAGTTCTCAGTAGATTTGTTTGAAGATCTTCTGTTGTCTGGTTTTTGCATGTACTTCTGTGTATTCTGCCTTGTCGTCGTGATCAGTAAAAATGGTAGAATTACCGTCAAAATGTTCGGTAAATTGACACACACATGCAACTAAGGTGACATTTTGTGCCCACAGTAAAATGTAACATTAGTTGCATCTTGTGTCAAATTACCTAACAATGTTTTAAGATGCAGAGTCAAAGGCATCCACAATACCTTAGACACTGAGGAGTTAAAAACTCTTCTGATTCCTGAAGTAATTTAGGCTCAGATATTATTCGCTAACTCATCCCTACAAGCGACGCCATGGTTCTCCTTGCCTAGCACAAGGATGTGGAATTCTGGTGCCCGAGCTGTATTCGTGTCTCAAGAAATGAACGGCCGGATGCTAAGGTTAATCCTGCTATAGTTAACTTCCTATGTAGCAAACTTGTTCAAAAAAAAGACAGATTCAGAATACCTCACAGTAAATACATGCACCAAATACACATATATGTCCATAAGCAGTTACAAGCCCAGTGGGCCCTACAGACGAGGATCAAATTATAAAAGGTTTGGCAGGACGTGGATCTTTGGTCTTCCTTGATCAAGAATGACCACTTGAGACAGTTCTCTGTCGATTGAAGATCGGGAACACACAACCCAGCCATTGTCGTAGGGGTCCTTAAAGAGATACGAGCGTATAGACATCCAGGCAGTGACACGGCAGGCTGGGCTCATCCTTTCCTTACCACAGTCTAACAATATATATATCGTTACCATCCAACAAGTGTGTCTACCTTCAACCCTCGTTATCTCCTTAACAACTCCTACCCCTACGACACCACAGCCTCCTCCTGGCCAGCGCTCCTGCCCCTCTCTGTTTAACTTGTTATGTGCAGCTGACTGTAGAACATATTTTTAGTTTTTGCCCAGGAACTTCGCTTCTTTCGCTTATGTCGGGGTTTTTATAATTACCCGGGTACCTGTAGGGACCTCGGTGAACTTTTAGAACTTTTAGTCTTTTGACACTAACAGTCTAAAGGGCTTATATTTACTTGTGATAGTAATTATTTTACAATGTGCTGTGTTCGTAATTTCCTAATGTTCTAAGGGGCTCATTATTCAGTGATTTATAGCTGTTCTCACCTTCCCAAGCTCCGTATGATAGATCTAGCGTTTCCCCAGAAACTCATCACGGGATGTGTTAAGGCACATCAAGACTGCACACACAATTTAAGGAGCTCCAAAACAAGAGAAACTCATCTTAGGATGCACCAAGACCCCATAAATATCCTTCAAGGGGAGTCAAGACCCCCAGGAACTTATCTTAGGGGATTGGGGAAGGGGGAGAGAGAGAGGCGTCATTCCCCAGAAACACAACTTAACGTTATCACAAGCAACAGACGCCCCTACCCGAGACTCTATTACCTGCACTCAATGGCACAGAGCAAATCGCTGACAGACGGTTGTTGGGGAGTGTTTTGCTGTGTGGCTGGGGGGAGGGGGAAGAGATGGGGGAGGGGGAGGGAAGGAGGGAGAGCAGGGTGGTGTGGGGAGTGGGAAAGAGAGGAGGAAGAAGAAAAGGGGGGGAGGTGTCTTGAGAAAAAGGTTAGAGCTAGACGAGAAAGAATAAGGGAAAGGAGTCTGGAGCAAGAAGTGGTTTTAGGGTAGAAATGGAAGTTTGAGGAATTAAAGAGGATCTAGGGAATAAAGAGAGGGGTATAGGGAATAAATAGAAGTTACCTGAGGGGAGTTCTGAGACTTAACCCCCCCCCCGGCCTGGTTTAGGGAATAAAAGAGTGTCTAGATAGTGAGGAGGGTAATAAATGGAAGTCTAGGGAATGAAGAAGGTCCAGGGAGTCAAGAGGACTTTAGGGAAATTAGACAAGATCTGGGAAAGAAGGAAGAGAGTCAGGGAAAGAATGTGAAATCGTTTGAAAAGTGTAGGGCAGAGTGAGAGAGAGAGAGAGAGAGAGAGAGAGAGAGAGAGAGAGAGAGAGAGAAAGAGAGAGAGAGAGAGAGAGTGAGAGAGAGAGAGAAATGGAGACACGTCTTTTCCAACCATAGTACAGCGCGCACACACACACACACACACACACACACACACACACACACACACACACACACATTACGCCTAACACAAGACTAATTACTAATGCCACCTGTAATTAGGTTGTTACGCAGGCGGTGGTCAAGAGGCTAATTACCCCACTAATTACCCCACCTTGTGATATTTCTCCATGAATTGTGTCATTGTTGGTAATTAAGGCAATTAAAAAATCATGAAGGAATATTTAAGCATGCAGGAGTGTCAGACGTGGTCAGGAGTGTCAGACGTGGTCAAGAGTGTCAGACGGGGCAAGGAGTGTCAGACGTGGCCAGGAGTGTCAGACGTGGCCAGGAGTGTCAGACGTGGCCAGGAGTGTCAGACGGGGCAAGGAGTGTCAGACGTGGCCAGGAGTGTCAGACGTGGCCAGGAGTGTCAGACGGGGTCAGGAGTGTCAGACGGGGTCAGGAGTGTCAGACGGGGTCAGGAGTGTCAGACGGGGTCAGGAGTGTCAGACGGGGCAAGGAGTGTCAGACGGGGTCAGGAGTGTCAGACGGGGTCAGGAGTGTCAGACGGGGCAAGGAATGTCAGACGGAGCAAGGAGTGTCAGACGGGGTCAGGAGTGTCAGACGTGGTCAGGAGTGTCAGACGGGGCAAGGAGTGTCAGACGGGGCAAGGAGTGTCAGACGGGGCAAGGAGTGTCAGACGGGGCAAGGAGTGTCAGACGGGGCAAGGAGTGTCAGACGTGGTCAGGAGTGTCAGACGGGGCAAGGAGTGTCAGACGGGGCAAGGAGTGTCAGACGGGGTCAGGAGTGTCAGACGGGGTCAGGAGTGTCAGACGGGGCAAGGAGTGTCAGACGGGGCAAGGAGTGTCAGACGGGGTCAGGAGTGTCAGACGGGGTCAGGAGTGTCAGACGTGGTCAGGAGTGTCAGACGGGGTCAGGAGTGTCAGACGGGGTCAGGAGTGTCAGACGTGGTTAGGAGTGTCAGACGGGGTCAGGAGTGTCAGACGGGGTCAGGAGTGTCAGACGGTCAGGAGTGTCAGACGGGGTCAGGAGTGTCAGACGGGGTCAGGGATGTCACACGGGGTCAGGAATGTCACACGGGGCCAGGAGTGTCAGATGGAGTGAGGAGTGTCACAGAGGGTCAAAAGTGTCACAGGGGGTCAGGAGTGTCATACTTGGTCAGGAGTGCCACAGGGGGTCAGGAGTGTCATACGGGGTCAGGAGTGTCACAGGGGGTCAGGAGTGGCACACGGGGTTAGAAGTGTCGCGCGGTGCCAGGAGTGTCAGATGGAGTGAGGAGTATCACAGAGGGTCAAGAGTGTCACAGGGGGTCAGGAGTGTCATACTTGGTCAGGAGTGCCACAGGGGGTCAGGAGTGTCATACGGGGTCGGGAGTGTCACAGGGGGTCAGGAGTGGCACACGGGGTTAGGAGTGTCACACGGTGCCAGGAGTGTCAGATGGAGTCAGGAGTGTCACAGAGGGTTAGGAGTGTCACAGAGGGTCAGAATGCCACAAGGGGTCAGGATTGTCACAGGAGGTCAGGAGTGGCACACGGGATTAGGAGTGTCACAGGGGGTCAAGAGTGTTATAGGGGGTCAGGAGTGTCACACGGGGTCAGGAGTGCCACACGGTGTCAGGAGTGTCACACGGTGTCAGGGGTATCACACGGTGTCAGGAGTGTCAGATGGAGTCAGGAGTGTCACAGAGGGTTAGGAGTGTCACAGAGGGTCAGAATGCCACAAGGGGTCAGAATGCCACAAGGGGTCAGGATTGTCACAGGAGGTCAGGAGTGGCACACGGGATTAGGAGTGTCACAGGGGGTCAAGAGTGTTACGGGGGGTCAGGAGTGTCACACGGGGTCAGGAGTGCCACACGGTGTCAGGAGTGTCACACGGTGTCAGGGGTATCACACGGTGTCAGGAGTGTCACACAGTGTCAGGAGTGTCACACGGTGTCAGGAGTGCCACACGGTGTCAGTAGTGTCACAGGTGATCAGAAGTGTTACAGTGGATCGGGAGTGTCACACAGTGTCAGGAGTGTCACACGGTGTCAGGAGTGTCACACGGTGTCAGGAGTGTCACACGGTGTCAGGAGTGTCACACGTGGTCAGGAGTGTCACACGGTGTCAGGAGTGTCACACGGTGTCAGGAATGTCACGCAGTGTCAGGAGTGTCACACGGTGTCAGGAGTGTCACACGGTGTCAGTTGACACAGGGTGGTCTTTTTTAAAGTTATATAATCTCCATTATACACAGTGCCAAAACTTATTGTATTTAGACGTTTCGCCCCGTTTAGAACTTGATCATGTTTCCCCCTTGTGGAAGAAGTGACAGTTGCAGTATCATGCAATCCTTTATTGACGACGTAGCGCCCACACCACAGATTTTTTCAAGTCACAAAGAGATCTACCTGGGCAGAGACTACAAAAGTCTCATGTCCTTGTAGAAATAAATATTATTATTATTATTATTATTATTATTATTATTATTATTATTTATTATTATTATTATTATTATTTTTATTCCGTGACTGGAACAATACGCAAATATCTCCCAATGTTTCTTTTTCTTCCTCTCTTGGTCCCTTCCCTGTCCACCTCGTCTGTATATACTGGCGCCCCCCCCTCCACTCTCCAGTGAAAATGGTTATAATAATAAGCATAATTTTTAAAGCCAGTGGAAGGTCTCGGTCAGATGACCTAAAACTCCAGTGGCGTCAGGAAACACTTTTCCTGTTTCCTGACAAACCTTACCTAATCTAATCTAACTCTCCTGTGTTAGTGTGACTTGTAAATGGTCCAAGTCAGACCGAAACGTCGTCAGCTCCTCTCTCTCCCATGTGCGAGTTATTCGTGTAAGATGGTGAATTAGACACACGTGTAGCATCTGGGTATCTTTCCTTATAGACGTTTCACCATCCAGTGGCTTTATCAATACAAGGACATGATAGAAATATATATGCAGCAAATAGTGGGAGATGAGGTAATGAGTCCCTCATTCTATGAACCAAATACCTCATCTTCCACTATTTGCTGCACGCATTTCTATTATGTCTATGTATTGTACTGATAAAGCCACTGGACAGTTTACGTCTACAAGTGAAGATATCCAGATGTTACACACGTCTCCACGGCAGTGAACCCTTTGTTTCTTTACTTGATTAAAAGGTTGTGGGAGTTTTGGTGTAAATCACAGGCGTTCTTCAAGGTGGTCAGTCAGTCCCGCTGGTGTATTGGCGTTCCGAAATACGTGTCACATCATTATAATACGTATATATATATATATATATATATATATATATATATATATATATATATATATATATATATATATTATATATATGCAGGTATTTATGGATATTTGCACGTGTGTTTATGCCGGATGTGTGTCAGTATGTATGTACAGTACACACTCTCCTCCAATCGTTACCTCACCTAACTTCATATCCTCCACTGTAACTACTAATACCCCCTTCCCCGTGCTCTCCCCTCCTATCTCCTCTTCTCTCCCCTGTCCTCTCCCTTCTCCTCTCCCCTCCCATCCCCTCTCCTCTCCCCTCTCAAATTGAGAATCTCTCCCTGTCTCCCCTCACCGCCTGTACCCATCTCCCATCCATTTCTCCCCTCACCAGTCAACAACGTCTTTCCCTCCTCTCCCTCCCTCTTCCTCATCTTTACTTAGATATTTCCCTCTCGTTTCCCCTCTTCTCTCTTCACCCCAACTCTTGCATCTCCCTCCTCTCCTTTTATTTTCTCCTACTATCTCTTTTCCCTTCATCATCACTCTTCTACACTTCCCACCTCCCCACCATCTCCCAACACTCCCCACCACCTTCCCAACACTCCCCACCACCTTCCCGACACTCCCCACCACCTCTTCAACACTCCCCACCATCTCCCAACACTCCCCACCACCTTCCCAACACTCCCCACCACCTCTTCAACAGTCCCCCATATCCCAACACTCCCCACCACCTCCCCAACACTCTCCATTTCCCCAACACTCCCCACCATCTCCCCAACACTTCCCCAACACCCTACCATCACCCCACCACCTCCCCACCATCTCCCCAACACTCTCCATCTCCCCAACACTCCCCACCACCTCTCCAGCACCCCACAAACACCCCACCACCTACCCACCATCTCCCCAACACTCACCACCATCTCCCCAACACTCCTTACTATCTCCCCAACACTCCCCACCATATCCCCAACACTCCCCCACCATCTCCCCACCAACTCCCTTCCATCTCCCCACCATCTTCCCACTATCTCCCCATCTCCCCAACACTCCCCACCATCTCCTCAACACTCCCCACCATCTCCCCATCATCTCCTCAACACTCCCCACCATCTCCCCACCATCTCCCCACCATCTCCCCCATCTCCCCAACACTCCCCACCATCTCCCCAACACTCCCCAACATCTCCCCAACACTCCCCACCATCTCCCCAACATAAAACTCGACGCACGTGCCTTCCTTCTATCGGAACCAATTAATTACAAGGTCCGTAAGGGCGAGAATGTGTGTAGAAGAGACGGGTGAAGCGCCTCTACGGCACACTGACTCTATTACAAGGTTCACTCTCTTGGTCGACCTCAGAATAGGAGGTTTCCAGCCTCTGCCAACACCTCTGTTTTTGTACCTCTGTAACAAGGTGGCAAAGGAACAAGAAATAGCAAAAGGGGGAAGAAGATTCACTGGAGCAAACTCACAAAGGTTCAGGTGACAAAGGTACAGATGACAAAATTATAGTAGGTGACGAAAATACAATAGGTGATGAAGGTACAGCAGATGACAAAGGTGCAGTAGATGACAAAGATACAGCAGGTGACAGAGGTGCATACGATAACACAGGGGAAAAGATAGTGAAAGTTGATGAATGGAAAGAGCAGTATAATGAAAAGTGATATAGAAGAGTGAAAAGGGTCACATAGCATTAGAAAAGGGTGACAGTGGGTGAAAAGTGCAATATAGAGGGCCAGAAAAGGGCAATATAGAGGAGTGAAAGGGGTAAAAGACAGAGAAAACCCAAAAAAGGGGGGATTCGATATGAAAGGGGCAAAAGGGTGAAGCAAATTGTGAACAGGATAACACAGGAGAATGAAAGAAAGTAAGAGAGAGGGGAAAACACTTGGTGATATAGAAGGGGTTAAAGGTCGATGAAAATTATGAAAAGGGTGATATATATAGAGGGGGGGCAGAATGGGAACTGGAGTGGGGGGGCAGAATGGGAATTGGAGTGGACACGGTAAATGGGAGGGAAGGGAATGGAGCTGAGGATGGAAAGGGTGAGGAGGAAAAGAGTGGGAAAGAAAGTGGGAAACTGTGGTAGAAAGGGGCAGAAGACAATGGTGTCAAGTAGAATTCCATTTGGACGATTACCGTTTGGAGAATTACACTTGGAGGATTACATTTGGAGAATTACATTCGGAGGATTACATTCGGAAGATAACACTTGAAGGATTACATTTGAAGGATTAACTTTGGAGAATTACATTCGGAGGATTACATTCGGAGGATTACACTTGAAGGATTACATTTGAAGGATTAACTTTGGAGAATTACATTCGGAGGATTACACCTGGAGGATTACATTTGGAGTAAATACTTTTAAAGAATATATTTTGAGGATTACGTTTGTCGGATTACATTGGGAGGATGACCCGTAGGGGGTCATCCTCCCAGTGGGAGAGGAGGGAACTGGGAAGTAATCAGGTGTGATCCAAGGAAGGGGCAGCTCTGATACCGTGGATCAGGATCTCTTGTTTTTTTTACTTCAATCAACGTCAGTTTTGTAACGCTTCTAATAGATTTTTTAAAGCCCTGTTTCCTGTACTTCAAGTTCGGTTTGACTAGGTTAGGATTGGTTAGGTTAGGTTAGGTTAGGTTAGGTTAGGTAAGGTTAGGTTAGGTTAGGCTAGGAAAGACTAGGTTAAGCTAAGTTAGATTAGGTTAGGTTAGGTAAGGCTAGGAAAATCTAGGTTAGGCTAAGTTAGGTTAGGTTAAGCTAAGCTAGGTCAGGTTAAGTTAGGCTAAGTTAGGTTAGGTTAGGTAAGGCAAGGCTAGATGAGGTACTGGGGAAATCAGGTAAATGCATCAGCTCATCTGATTACCGCTTTACAGTGTTCTTGTCTGCCACTAACTTCCCCAGAGACTTTCATTTACAGCTTCAGAACGCCTTATCCGATCGCTTCAAATTTTCCACCCAGGTCAACTGTTGCTAGAAGGTTGGTGAGAGAGTTGACAAGCACAGCTGCCCTCTGCTTAATTTTATATAAACAATTCCCGAAATGGGTTACCATGAGATAACCTTAGAAAGCCACTTCTGTCTGGCTTCAAAATGTCAACAGAGTTGTATCTTACTTAGAAGGTTGGTATTGTTAATGTTACCTGCTACCTGGAGGGTGTTCGGGGGGGGGGGGTTAACGCCCCCGGGGGCCAGTTCTTGACTAGGCCTCCACTTTTAATCACAAAATGATACTGGTATCTTTTTGCATCATTGCACTGATACCGGTGAGAGGATTTTTGATCCAAGGAAGTGGCTTTGTCCTCCCCTCTTGCTTGGATTGGATCTGAATGCTTTCCATTCCTCAGAGGCTGTATGACCCCTGCGTGTTTAGCGCTTTCCTGTGATTAAAAGAAAACTATGGTAAAACGGCATCGTTTGAAATGGATAAAACGCTTCATGGGCTCAATGTTGTGTTGTTGCAGACTTTGTTGGGTTCTGTGCAATAACTGGGAAATGCATCTTCTGGTCGGCTTCAAACTTCTTGTGCTGATGTGTTTTCCTCCAAAGGAAACTTTCTCTTGATGTAAAGAAGAAAAAGGCACAATACTGTGACTGGAACAATACACACATAACCTGCACGTAGGAGAGCAGCTTACGACTTGGACCATTTACAAAGTGGTCCATTTATAAGTGGTCCAAGTCGGACCGAAACGTCGTCGTTTCTCTCTCCTATGTGCGGGTTATTTGTGTATTTCTGTTAATGTTAGGTTGTGTGAGTTATAACGTGCCAGTTTTAGTAATCAAATTCGTTTCTGTTAAATAACAGAAGAATGTTTCTTCTGGTGAGAAATAAGTGAGAATGTTGAACATTATTGGTTTATCATTGGTTATATCTACATAATGTACTCTGATGTACATGTAACATCTGGGTTTGTGTGCCATTAAGACCGAAGTAATTTTCGTTTTATTATTTTATTAACACATCGGTCGTCTCCCACCAAGGCAGGGTGGCCCGAAAAAGAAAAACTTTCACCATCATTCACTCCATCACTGTCTTGCCAGAAGGGTGCTTTACACTACAGTTTTTAAACTGCAACATTAACACCCCTCCTTCAGAGTGCAGACACTGTACTTCCCATCTCCAGGACTCAAGTCCGGCCTGCCGGTTTTCCCTGAATCCCTTCATAAATGTTACTTTGCTCACACTCCAACAGCACGTCAAGTACTAAAAGTAATAATGTTTGTTCGTTATATATCCAAAGCTTGAATAAAACTTACTTGCTTAATTGAAAGCTCGGCAAGCTTACTTAGAGAAATGTTGGAATTGATTCTTTGTATGTTTAGGTCCCCCCCCTTTTTTTGGGGGGGGGGGTTGCATAAGTTTGGAAAGTTTAAATTTTTTTTTTTCGTGCGATAATCTCTGAGTGTCGCATCTGACTGGTTTCAACTCTCCGACACTGATAAGTTGAGAATCAACTTCTGAACGGCTGGTGTAATTTAGGATATTTCTCTGGGATAAAAAGAGAATGACTCTTCAGTTTGGCTCCAGACTTGGTGTGAATTAGATTCATTCTGTGTATGTCCCATTTTGCCATTTTTATTAGAAGTGGGGAATTAGTTTCCATATGATGACATGTAAAAGCCTCTTCTGATCGCCTCCAATACTTAACTTTACTACAGACTTATGCCGCACTCTGCACTATTCCATTCACGCGCAGTGAGGTACTGCGGTTATGCAACACGGAGATAACTTTTTCTGATTAGCACTGACTGAAATTCTTCTTGTTTATATAGTATTTCATCAGCGCTAGTATCTATATTGTATATGACAAACATATTGTTGAAGAAAGGACACCAACATAACTCTGCTGTTGTAACTACAACACTGAAGACATCACCAACATAACTCTGATGCTGCTGTAACTACAACACTGAAGACATCAACATAACTCTGAAGCTGCTGTAACTACAAACAGGTAATTACGAACAAGTAATTACTAGTACCTATATTGTGTAATTTACATCCCACCTTGTCTAGATTCTCTGCTGTTTCACTACAACAGTGTCCACGTTATATATTTTCAGTAATATATTCCGATTACATCAATTTGTTAACAGTTTTGCCAAAAAGCTGCAAAATCTTTTTTTTACTCTCTCCATTAAGACAAGTGTCAATTAACACCCTCCTGTTCCTGTCGCTGTTCTCACCTGTTCCTGTCGCTGTTCTCACCTGTTCCTTCCAAGACGTTCCGTAAAGATGTTCATTTAGATAGCATCAATTTAATTTTTCTTAATCTCAAACATACCGATGACACTTTCAACATTTTCAGCTGCTGACAGCTGTTGATTCTGTTCATTTTCCCTCCCAGTCTAATATCATCTTCATCTTCACGCCTGATTCATGTCATTATCATTTGCATCTGCTCCCCCTTCCATTATGTTCGTTCGTATATCCACAGTCGTTATAATTTGCTTATGCTTGGTGTCACTACTTAATATCATGATCCTCTAACGACGTTCTTCCGGTAATTAGGAGCGTAGTTAGCAATTCTGTACCTGTTTGTCCTGGACCTCCTGTGTTATCACACCTAGCTTCTCCTATGTTATCACACCTAGAGTCTCCTGTGTTTTTTGCCTATTCTGCTTCGTTAATTTGTTTTATCCCTGACATTCATTCGTATTTAGTCAAGCTGAGTGGACAAGATGTTTGCGGGTTAGAATAAAGTCAGTCAAGAGCAAAAAAGGCACAATACCGTGACTGGAACAATACACAAATAACTCACTCTCTCTCTCTCTCTCTCTCTCTCTCTCTCTCTCTCTCTCTCTCTCTCTCTCTCTCTCTCTCTCTCTCTCTCTCTCTCTCTCTCTCTCTCTCTCTCTCCCATGTGTGGGTTATTTGTGTAGATTGAGGTCAGAGGGAGGATGGTGTCAGCTGCTGACAGCGATGTCGTTAAGGTGTCATTATCACAGGTAGATAATGTTGATGAAGTGGTTGATGGGGATGACATCATCTGACAGCTGTAAGTGATCCGCAGCTGCGTGTACTTAAGCTGAGAGTTACCAGTCAAACAGTAGTCGGCCATCATTCTTTTAGCTGAGAGCTACCAGTCACACAGCAGCTGACAGTCTTTGCTTTAGCTGAAACCTACCATCAAAACAGTAGCCGGGAATACGTATTTAGTTGAGAGCTATCGACCAATCAACACCAAGGAATTTGTTTAGCTGATAGCTATCGACCAATCAACGTTCTGAGACGGGGTAAAGTTTACTTTACACTGGCTGCTGATTGGCTGACTCAGTTTAACACAGGAACCAACTCTTGTCTAATTTAATCCTAGGCTAAAACACTGTTTTATACTCGCTAAATTATACAGGAACCCGTATTAAGACCAGTGTTCTCTCTCTCTCTCTCTCTCTCTCTCTCTCTCTCTCTCTCTCTCTCTCTCTCTCTCTCTCCTGGAAGTGGATTTTGTTTGAGGCGCAGCTCAGTCTGTATACTACGTTATACAATACTGAGTTACAGAATACTATGTTATACAATACTACGTTATACAGTACTACGTTATGCAATACTACGTTATACAGTATTACGTTACGCAATACTTTTTTAAAGTTGTATAGAAGTGTGGGAAATCTCCAACAGTCATCAGTGTTTGGTGAAATGTGGATGTCTGCTGTCAACGGTGTGTGTTGTAGGGAGCTGCAGCGAGTTTTACTGAGATACACAAATAACCCTCACATGAAAGAGAGGAGCTTACGACGACGTTTCGGTCCGACTTGGACCGGGTTATTTGTGTATCGTTCCAGTCACAGTATTGTGCCTTTTTTTTGTTATTTTTTACTGAGATAGGAAGAGGCGACACAGAGCAAGTACCGAAGGGAAAGGTGGAGGAGATGGTAGGAGAGAAGTAGATGGAAGGAGAAAGGAGATGGTGGATAGAAGAGATGGTAGAAGAGGAGATGATAGGAGAGCAGAAGTCAGGTGGTGGATCACAGCTGGTCTGGAATTTCAACTTTATAATTCAGCTGGCAAAAGAGAGTCCACCTGGATGAAATAAAAGCTGACAGTACACCTTAACTACATCGTTCCCACAATCCCCCACCCAACAAAAAAGTGAATATAAAAATGGTATACGAACTATAGAGCAAAATTCTTCTCCAGGCTGAGGGACTGACCACCTCAGAATTACGTCTTTAAGGGTGGTGGACTGATTACATCGTCTTTGCATCTCTACTGCTTCTGCTGCCTCTGTTTTTGACTGAAGAAGCCTACTGTGTAGGCGAAACGTTTCGGAATAAAGATACCTAAGTGTTGCACATGTGTCTTCTCAAAAAAAAAAAAAAAAAATATCCACTCACATACATGATGGAAAGCTTCCGGATGTTGTTGCCATTTGTCAGCAGCAACAACTTTGTCAGCAGCAACAACTTTGTCAGCATCAACAACTTTGTCAGCAGCAACAACTTTGTCAGCATCAACAACTTTGTCAGCATCAACAACTTTGTCAGCAGCAACAACTTTGTCAGCAGCAACAACTTTGTCAGCATCAACAACTTTGTCAGCATCAACAACTTTGTCAGCAGCAACAACTTTGTCAGCATCAACAACTTTGTCAGCAGCAACAACTTTGTCAGCAGCAACAACTTTGTCAGCAGCAACAACTTTGTCAGCAGCAACAACTTTGTCAGCATCAACAACTTTGTCAGCAGCAACAACTTTGTCAGCAGCAACAACTTTGTCAGCATCAACAACTTTGTCAGCAGCAACAACTTTGTCAGCATCAACAACTTTGTCAGCAGCAACAACTTTGTCAGCATCAACAACTTTGTCAGCAGCAACAACTTTGTCAGCAGCAACAACTTTGTCAGCAGCAACAACTATGTCAGCATTAACAACTTTGTCAGCAGCAACAACTTTGTCAGCAGCAACAACTTTGTCAGCAGCAACAACTTTGTCAGCAGCAACAACTATGTCAGCAGCAACAACTTTGTCAACAGCAACAACTTTGTCAGCAGCAACAACTATGTCAGCAGCAACAACTTTGTCAACAGCAACAACTTTGTCAGCAGCAACAACTATGTCAGCAGCAACAACTTTGTCAGCAGCAACAACTATGTCAGCATCAACAACTTTGTCAGCAGCAACAACTTTGTCAGCAGCAACAACTATGTCAGCATCAACAACTTTGTCAGCAGCAACAACTTTGTCAGCAGCAACAACTATGTCAGCAGCAACAACTTTGTCAGCAGCAACAAATATGTCAGCATCAACAACTTTGTCAGCAGCAACAACTATGTCAGCAGCAACAACTATGTCAGCAGCAACAACTTTGTCAGCATCAACAGCTTTGTCAGCAGCAACAACTTTGTCAGCATCAACAACTTTGTCAGCATCAACAACTTTGTCAGCAGCAACAACTATGTCAGCAGCAACAACAACTTTGTCAGCAGCAACAACTATGTCAGCAGCAACAACTTTGTAAGCAGCAACAACTATGTCAGCATCAACAACTTTGTCAGCAGCAACAACTTTGTCAGCATCAACAACTTTGTCAGCAGCAACAACTTTGTCAGCAGCAACAACTTTGTCAGCAGCAACAACTATGTCAGCAGCAACAACTTTGTCAGCAGCAACAACTATGTCAGCAGCAACAACTTTGTCAGCAGCAACAACTTTGTCAGCAGCAACAACTTTGTCAGCAGCAACAACTATGCCAGCAGCAACAACTTTGTCAGCATCAACAACTTTGTCAGCAGCAACAACTATGCCAGCAGCAACAACTTTGTCAGCATCAACAACTTTGTCAGCAGCAACAACTTTGTCAGCAGCAACAACTTTGTCAGCATCAACAACTTTGTCAGCAGCAACAACTTTGTCAGCATCAACAACTTTGTCAGCATCAACAACTTTGTCAGCAGCAACAACTTTGTCAGCAGCAACAACTTTGTCAGCAGCAACAACTTTGTCAGCATCAACAACTTTGTCAGCATCAACAACTTTGTCAGCATCAACAGCTTTGTCAGCATCAACAGCTTTGTCAGCAGCAACAACTTTGTCAGCAGCAACAACTTTGTCAGCATCAACAACTTTGTCAGCATCAACAGCTTTGTCAGCAGCAACAACTTTGTCAGCAGCAACAACTTTGTCAGCAGCAACAACTTTGTCAGCAGCAACAACTTTGTCAGCAGCAACAACTTTGTCAGCAGCAACAACTTTGTCAGCAGCAACAACTTTGTCAGCAGCAACAACTTTGTCAGCAGCAACAACTTTGTCAGCATCAACAACTTTGTCAGCAGCAACAACTTTGTCAGCATCAACAACTTTGTCAGCAGCAACAACTTTGCCAGCATCAACAACTTTGTCAGCAGCAACAACTTTGTCAGCATCAACAACTTTGTCAGCAGCAACAACTTTGTCAGCATCAACAACTTTGTCAGCAGCAACAACTTTGTCAGCATCAACAACTTTGTCAGCAGCAACAACTTTGTCAGCAGCAACAACTTTGTCAGCAGCAACAACTTTGTCAGCATCAACAACTTTGTCAGCAGCAACAACTTTGTCAGCATCAACAACTTTGTCAGCATCAACAAGTTTGTCAGCATCAACTGTCAGGCAGGCAAGAAGTTCCTACTACTACTTCTAACATCACTACTACTACTATTACTACTGCTACTGTTACTACTACTGTTACTACTACTACTGCTGCTACTACTACTGCTACTGCTACTGCTGCTGCTACTGCTGCTACTACTACTACTACTACTAATAATAATATAATAATACTGCTACTACTACTATTACTGCTACTATTACTACAACTACTGCTGCTGCAGCTACTAACACCACTGCTACTACTGCTGCTATTACTACTACTAACACCACTACTACAACCACTACTAACACCACTGCTACTACCACAACTACCACCACTTCTACTACTGCTACTACCACAACTACCACCACTTCTACTACTGCTGCTACCACAACTACCACCACTTCTACTACTGCTACTACCACAACTACCACCACTTCTGCTACTACCACAACTACCACCACTTCTACTACTGCTACTACCACAACTACCACCACTTCTACTACTGTTACTACCACAACTACCACCACTTCTACTACTGCTACTACCACAACTACCACCACTTCTACTACCACTACTACAATGTATGTCTTTGCATGGTAATCTTACGTATTCAAGCTAGGAAGCAGAGAAGCTAAGTCACTGTAATAAGATACAATAGAAACACTCTTCAGTACTTGTATCGAGGCTCCCAAGTGGAGTTCTGGTCAGGTAATGTTGGGAAGGTTCAGTGTAGCCGGTAAGGGAGAGGCTTAAAACATTGAACCTGTGTTTTAGTGATAAAAAGTGAGAGAGGGAGAGAGAGTCCATAGAAAAGAAAGATAGCCGAGGACTTGGAAGTCCTAACTGAGGCTGTCTGCTGAGGGGAACTGTCAGTGTCTTCCTAGATTGAGGACTGTCTGAGCTGATGTAGATTACAGCTCTTAGCATGTAAATAAAGTTAGGAAAACTAAACCTGACCTTGTAGAACCCTGTGTAAAAGAGATAGATAGATACATAGAGAGAGAGAGAGGGAGTGAGAGAGAGAGAGAGAGAGAGAGAGAGAGATAGAGAGAAAAAAAATTCCCGACGACGCCTACATAAAACTGCTACGTGAAGGGCAGTTTAATAGACTTGCCCCCTTATTCCCCGTCCTTCTCTTAAGGGGCATTTTCGCCCCTCTACCCTCCTGTTCTCAAGGGTGAGAGTGCCCTGCCGGTCACGAGGGTCGGGAGGAACTTAGGTCCCTCTGGAACTGTGCCTGCATAAACTATGCTGGATAAATATTGTGTATAATGAATTTTATTACCCGGAGACAAGCAAATTTATTGTTTGTGTCACGTCGAGGCTTGATACGTCCCTCTCTCTCTCTCTCTCTCTCTCTCTCTCTCTCTCTCTCTCTCTCTCTCAGTCTTCCATCCAGGTAGACGTTGATAGCTCTTCTCAGCAGATAGCCTCAGTGAGGAGCTGCCAAGTTCTTTGCTAACTCTCTTTCCTATGGGCTCCTGTGTTCCTCTCTTTCTCTCTCTCTCTCTCTCTCTCTCTCTCTCTCTCTCTCGTTTTTTCCAGTGTAAATTAAAAATTCTTGTCGAGGTGGCTGTCAGTCGCGGCTCGACATGTTTATTCAGCCGAGTCCTGGCTGGAATGTTTCAATTTTGCCCATCGTATCATCGTTTATTTGGTGTCATGTCCCTGCAAGGAAGGAAGGAAGGAAGGAAGGAGGGAAGGAGGGAGGGAGGAGGAGGATTAGGAGGCGGAGGGAGGAGGAAGAGAGATTAGGTGGGAAAGAAAGAGAAGAATTTAAAAATAATTTTTTTTAGCAAAATCTTATACATCAACAGTGTGCTGCTACGTAATCTATATGTGGAGGACCGAAGAGGAGCGAGGTGGAGGAGGAGGAGGAGAGGAAGGAAAGAGGGAGGTAATAATTTGAGGGAAAGAGGGAAGAAGCAAGAGAAGGAAGGAGGTATTAGCCCTCCTCTGCACGGGCATGTTCGTATCCGGCGGCAGGAGGAATTTTTTTTTTATTTAGTAAAGCTGGATACATCAGCAGTGTGCTGGTAGGTTAATGTATGTGACAGTTATGACAGTGGGAACAAAAGCTAGCTGTGTTTCACTGTCATATTAAATCACACAGGATGGTGTTTCACTGTCATATTCCATCACATAAGATGGTGTTTCACTGTCATATTCCATCACATAAGATGGTGTTTCACTGTCATATTCCATCACACAGGATGGTGTTTCACTGTCATATTCCATCACATAAGATGGTGTTTCACTGTCATATTCCATCACATAAGATGGTGTTTCACTGTCATATTCCATCACACAGGATGGTGTTTCACTGTCATATTCCATCACATAAGATGGTGTTTCACTGTCATATTCCATCACATAAGATGGTGTTTCACTGTCATATTCCATCACATAAGATGGTGTTTCACTGTCATATTCCATCACACAGGATGGTGTTTCACTGTCATATTCCATCACACAGGATGGTGTTTCACTGTCATATTCCATCACATAAGATGGTGTTTCACTGTCATATTCCATCACACAGGATGGTGTTTCACTGTCATATTTCATCACACAGGATGGTGTTTCACTGTCATATTCCATCACACAGGATGGTGTTTCACTGTCATATTCCATCACACAGGATGGTGTTTCACTGTCATATTCCATCACATAAGATGGTGTTTCACTGTCATATTTCATCACTGGATGGTGTTTCACTGTCATATTCCATCACATAAGATGGTGTTTCAGTGTCATATTCCATCACACAGGATGGTGTTTCACTGTCATATTTCATCACACAGGATGGTGTTTCACTGTCATATTCCATCACACTGGATAGTGTTTCACTGTCATATTCCATCACACAGGATGGTGTTTCACTGTCATATTTCATCACACAGGATGGTGTTTCACTGTCATATTCCATCACACTGGATAGTGTTTCACTGTCATATTCCATCACACTGGATAGTGTTTCACTGTCATATTCCATCACACAGGATGGTGTTTCACTGTCATTTGGAAATTTCCCTGTCTGTAGCATCATGGTGCTTTGTCACATGGGTCAGCATGCCAGGTTACAAGGAGTGCCAGGTTACACGAAGTGTCAGGTTGCAAGGGGTTTCAGGTTGCATAGAGTGCCAGGTTACACGGAGTGCCAGGTTGCAAGGAGTGCCAGGTTGCCAGGTTGCAAGGAGTGCCAGGTTACATGGGGTGCCAGGTTGCAAGGAGTGCCAGGTTGCAAGGAGAGGTTGCAAGAAGTGCCAGGTTGCAAGGAGTGTCAGGTTCCAAGGAGTGAGAGGTTGCAAGTTGTGCCAGGTTGTAAGGAAAGGTTGCAAGAAATGTCAGGTTATATGGGGTGCCAGGTTGCAAGGAGAGGTTGCAATGAGTGCCAGGTTGCAAGAAGTGACAGGTTGCAAGGAGTGCCAGGTTGCAAGGAGTACCAGGTTACACTTAGTACTAGGTTGCAAGGAGTGAGAGGTTGCAAGGAGTGCCAGATTGTAAGGAGAGGTTGCAAGGAGTGAGAGGTCTCAAGGAGTGCCAAGTTGAAAAAAGTGCCAGGTTGCAAGGAGTGCCAGGTTACACGGAGTGCCAGGTTGCAAGGAGTGCCAGGTTACATGGGGTGCCAGGTTGCAAGGAGTGCCAGGTTGCAAGGAGAGGTTGCAAGAAGTGCCAGGTTGCAAGGAGTGTCAGGTTCCAAGGAGTGAGAGGTTGCAAGGTGTGCCAGGTTGTAACGAAAGGTTGCAAGGAATGTTAGGTTATATGGGGTGCCAGGTTGCAAGGAGTGCCAGGTTGCAAGGAGAGGTTGCAAGAAGTGCCAAGTTGCAAGGAGTGCCAGGTTGCAAGGAGTGACAGGTTGCAAGGAGTGCCGGGTTGCAAGGAGTACCAGGTTACACTTAGTGCTAGGTTGCAAGGAGTGAGAGGTTGCAAGGAGTGCCAGATTGTAAGGAGAGGTTGCAAGGAGTGAGAAGTTGCAAGGAGTTCCAAGTTGAAAGAAGTGCCAGGTTGCAAGGAGTGCCAGGTTACACGGAGTGCCAGGTTACAAGGAGTGCCAGGTTGTACGGAGAGGTTGCAAGGAGTGAGAGGTTGCAAGGAGTGCAGGCTACCCGGAGTGCCAGGTTGCAAGGTGTGAGAGGTTGCAAGGAGTGCCAGGTTGTAAGGAAAGGTTGCAAGGAATGCCAGGTTACATGGGGTGCCAGGTTGCAAAAGTGACAGGTTGCAAGGAGTGCCAGGTTGCAAGAGTACCAGGTTACACGGAGTGCTAGGTTGCAAGGAGTGAGAGGTTGCAAGGAGTGCCAAGTTGCAAGGAGTGCCAGGTTACACGGAGTGCCAAGTTGCAAGGAGTGCCAATTGCATAATATTATCAGCAGGTTTTTAGAAAATAATTATATTAATTGTTAAACTATTGCCACAAACTCTTAATTAATCAATAGTAATTAACACTTGCTATATATGTTATGTTAGCAGTTTACTCTTAACACTTGTTACACGTGTTAGTAGTTTACTCTTAACACTTGTTACACGTGTTAGTAGTTTACTCTTAACACTTGTTACACGTGATAGTAGTTTACTCTTAACACTTGTTACACGTGTTAGTAGTTTACTCTTAACACTTGTTACACGTGTTAGCAGTTTACTCTTAACACTTGTTACACGTGTTAGTAGTTTACTCTTAACACTTGTTACACGTGTTAGTAGTTTACTCTTAACACTTGTTACACGTGTTAGCAGTTTACTCTTAACACTTGTTACACGTGTTAGCAGTTTACTCTTAACACTTGTTACACGTGTTAGCAGTTTACTCTTAACACTTGTTACACGTGTTAGCAGTTTACTCTTAACACTTGTTACACGTGTTAGCAGTTTACTCTTAACACTTGTTACACATGTTAGTAGTTTACTCTTAACACTTGTTACACGTGTTAGCAGTTTACTCTTAACACTTGTTACACGTGTTAGCAGTTTACTCTTAACACTTGTTACACATGTTAGTAGTTTACTCTTAACACTTGTTACACGTGTTAGCAGTTTACTCTTAACACTTGTTACACATGTTAGTAGTTTACTCTTAACACTTGTTACACATGTTAGTAGTTTACTCTTAACACTTGTTACACGTGTTAGCAGTTTACTCTTAACACTTGTTACACATGTTAGTAGTTTACTCTTAACACTTGTTACACGTGTTAGCAGTTTACTCTTAACACTTGTTACACATGTTAGTAGTTTACTCTTAACACTTGTTACACGTGTTAGCAGTTTACTCTTAACACTTGTTACACATGTTAGTAGTTTACTCTTAACACTTGTTACACGTGTTAGCAGTTTACTCTTAACACTTGTTACACATGTTAGTAGTTTACTCTTAACACTTGTTACACGTGTTAGCAGTTTACTCTTAACACTTGTTACACATGTTAGTAGTTTACTCTTAACACTTGTTACACGTGTTAGCAGTTTACTCTTAACACTTGTTACACATGTTAGTAGTTTACTCTTAACACTTGTTACACATGTTAGTAGTTTACTCTTAACACTTGTTACACATGTTAGTAGTTTACTCTTAACACTTGTTACACGTGTTAGCAGTTTACTCTTAACACTTGTTACACATGTTAGTAGTTTACTCTTAACACTTGTTACACGTGTTAGCAGTTTACTCTTAACACTTGTTACACATGTTAGTAGTTTACTCTTAACACTTGTTACACGTGTTAGCAGTTTACTCTTAACACTTGTTACACATGTTAGTAGTTTACTCTTAACACTTGTTACACGTGTTAGCAGTTTACTCTTAACACTTGTTACACATGTTAGTAGTTTACTCTTAACACTTGTTACACGTGTTAGCAGTTTACTCTTAACACTTGTTACACATGTTAGTAGTTTACTCTTAACACTTGTTACACGTGTTAGCAGTTTACTCTTAACACTTGTTACACGTGTTAGTAGTTTACTATTATTAGTGTCGATAGACATAAAGATACTTGAAGAATGTTTTCAGGGGTCAACGCCCCTGCAGCCCGGACCCAGTGCAGGAGAGGAATCAAGATATGATTAACCAGTCTGTGACTGTTGGTCACAAGCAGTCCGATGTGTAAACCACAGATCGGTTGATCAGGAGCTTGTCAGGTTCCCTCTTGGAGACAACCGGGAGTTGGTGATAATATTCATTATATACGAAGGGAGGCTGTTGAAGAGTCTTGGGCCACTTAAATTTATTGTTATCTCTTGCTGTACTCATGGCATCCTTGATCTTTGGAGATAAATGGTATAAAATACCGACACCATGGAAAAAATATACTGCATGTGTCTGTTTTTTGAAATTTTACGCTTTACCTGGAGACCTGGAGAGAGTTTACTTGGAGAGAGTTTCGGGGGTCAACGCCCCCGCGGCCCGGTCTGTGACCAGGCCTCCTGGTGGATCAGCGCCTGGGTATTTTTCACCAAATATCGTGCATTGTGCTTTCGTGAGGAGTTCTGTCTGCAGATGCGGTACCAATCCCGGCAGGATTTTCCAGGTGTAAATACTTATGCAGCTGGAAAAGAATTTGCAGGCAGAGTGAGTTTAGTCGTGGCTAGTAAGTCATAGTGATCAGTTATGCTGAACTGCCCTCAACACACATCTTTTCCAAAATTTTCTCTCGTGCACTTATTGGATTTTTTTTATTGAAGATGGTATAAATATTTTAAGTAACGCACCATAAGTAACACAGAGACGCCGCCTAACTTAACCTAACTTAACCTCGCTGCATTGAACCTAATTTACTTTAGCTTAATTTTACTTAACACATAACTTATATATATATATATATATATATATATATATATATATATATATATATATATATATATATATATATATATATATATATATATATATCGTGCCGAATATGTAAAACTGGTCAATTAGCAAGAACTCATTTAAAATTAAGTCCTTTCTAAAATTTTCTCTTATACGTTTAAAGATATATTTTTTTCATTAATGTTGATGTAAAAATTTATAATTTTTGCACCAAAAGGAACTTAGAAAACTTACCTAACCTTATTATAACAAAAACAATTTATTTTAGCCTAACCCAACTAAATATATTTTAGATTTGTTTACAATAATTTAATACTAAACAAACACAGTGAAATATGTTTTTTTTCGTTAGGTTCAGAATGATTTTGGCGAAATTATTGCATACACAAATTTTCACTTGTACTATATGGCAAGATGAGCGTTGCTATTTAAGCCAAGATGGCAAGTTCTGCCTATTCGGCACGACATTATATATATATATATATATATATATATATATATATATATATATATATATATATATATATATAAACACATCGGCCGTCTCCCACAAGGCAGGGTGGCCCGAAAAAGAAAACTTTCATCATTCACTTCATCACTGTCTTGCCAGAGGCGCACTTACACTACAGTTATAAAACTGCAACATTAACACCCCTCCTTCAGAGTGCAGACACTGTACTTCCCATCTCCAGGACTCAAGTCCGGCCTGCCAGTTGCCCCGAATTCCTTCATAAATGTTACCTTGCTTAGACTCCAACAACAAGTCAAGTCCTAAAAACCATTTGTCTCCATTCACTCCTATCAAATACGCTTACGCATGGAAGTCCAAGCCCCTCGCACGCAAAACCTCCTTTACCTCCTCCCTCCAGCCCTTCCTAGGCCGACTCCTACCCCGCCTTCCCTCCACTACAGTTTCATACACTCTCCAAGTCATTCTATTTTGTTTTGTTCCAGCCTCTCTACATGTCCGAACCACCTCAACAACCCTTCCTCAGCCCTCTGAACAACAGTTTAGGTAATCCCGCACCTCCTCCTAACTTCCAAACTACGAATTCTCTGCATTATATTCACACCACACATTGCTCTCAGACATGACATCTCCACTGCCTCCAGCCTTCTCCTCGCTGCAACATTCATCACCCATGCTTCTCACCCATATAAGAGCTTTGGTATAACTATACTCTCATACATTCCCCTCTTTGCTTACACGGACAAAGCTCTTTGTCTTCACAGACTCCAAAGTGCACCACTGACCTTTTTCCCCTCATCAATTCTATGATTCACCTCATCCTTCGTAGACCCATCTGCTGACACGTCCACTCCTAAATATCTGAATACATTCACCTCCTCCATACTCTCTCCCTCCAATCTGATATCCAGTCTTTCGTCACCTAATTTTTTTGTTATTCTCATCACCTTACTCTTTCCTAAATTCACTTTTAATTTTCTTCTTTTATATACCCTATTAAATTCATCCACCAACCTCTGCAACTTCTCTTCAGAATCTCCCAAAAGCACAGTGTCATCACCAAAGAGCAAGTGTGACAACTCCCACTTTGTTAGATTCTTTATCTTATAACACCACACCTCTTGCCAACACCCGAGCATTCACTTCTCTTACTACTCCATCTATAAATATACTGAACAACCATGGTGACATCACACATCCCTGTCTAAGGCCTACTTTTATTGGGAAATAATCCCCCTCTCGCCTATCCTCGTAAAAACTTTTCACTGCTTTCAATAACCTACCTCCTATTCCATACATTTGCAACATCTGCCACATTGCCCTCCTATCCACCCTGTCATACGCCTTTTCCAAATCCGTAAATGCCACAAAACCTCTTTAGTCTTATCTAAATACTGTTCACATACATGTTTCATTATAAACACCTGGTCTACACACCCCCTACCTTTCCTAAAGCCTCCTTGTTCATCTGCTATCCTACTCTCCGTCTTACTCTTAATTCTTTCAATAATAACTCTACCATACACTTTACCAGGTATACTCAACAGACTTATCCCCCTATAATTTTTGCACTCTCTTTTGTCCCCTTTGCCTTTATACAAAGGAACTATACATGCTCTCTGCCAATCCCTAGGTACCTTACCCTCTTCCATACATTTATTAAATGATAGCACTAACCACTCCAACCATTTCAATCTTTATCCCATCAATCCCAGCTGCCTTACCCCCTTTCATTCTACCCACTGCCTCACGAACTTCCCCCACACTCACAACTGGCTCTTCCTCACTCCCACAAGATGTTATTCCTCCTTGCCCTATACACGAAATCACAGCTTCCCTATCTTCATCAACATTTAACAATTCCTCAGAGTATTCCCTCCATCTCCCTGATACCTTTAACTCTCTATTTAATAACTCCTATTTTTAACTGTCAAATCCATTCGTTCCCTAGACTTCCTCAACTTATTAATCTCACTCCAAAACTTTTTCTTATACCATATATATATATATATATATATATATATATATATATATATATATATATATATATATATATATATATATATATGCAAAACAGTCACAGACAGGCGATCTTAACAATGCAAGACAAGCCACAGGGGTGGAAATCTTTAGCTCAAGTACTTTCACACTTCTCAGTGCGTCATCAGGAGCTGTGCAATGTTGCAAAGACAGCAACAGGAGGAGTAGGGAAAGTTTTCAGAGTGGTAGTGCGGAGGCACCGGCCAGTCTCAGACTGGGGAAGGCCAGCGGGATGCCAACCCACACACCGGTTTCCCCCCCAAACCCCATGTGGGGGTAGGCCTCACAGTTTGCAAATAGCATGAGGAAAATTCTAGAAGATAGTTAATAGCTGGCCCTAAGCTTCTAACCACCGAGAACAGGTAATGTGGCGTAAAAAGTTACAATATTGGATCGTTACATACCTTCATTTACAACCTTCTAACTAATGAAATAGAGGGAGGAAAAAATCCCTCATTTGTCAACGGTGTGGCAGCACCTTCCAGAACATTCAGGAAATACTCGCAGCCTACTAGGCTGCTCTTAATTTGAATGCCATTCCTATCATTTATCACCTATCATCCGCTAATATCATTATTATCATTATAATATTACTGACAACCTGATTCAATGCCATTCTTATCATTATTATCCGCAAATATCATTATCATCATCATAACTAGGCTATTCTTAATGTTAATGCCATACCTATTATTTATTATCAACTATCATCCGCTAATATCATCATTACAATATTACCAACAACCTGATTCATTAAACCACTAAACTAGTTGCAATCACCATGTTGCAACCACCTATGTGTACCTTGTGTACCTTGTACCACTGTACCAAGACGGCAGACCTAACATATTAAATATCGACATTCAGGACAGACTAAACGACGGACGTACAATGATGTTCAGTTTGCAGACTGGTCGAACATCATGAAACCCTCTGGCATAAGGAGCAGTCCTGCGCTTTTACATAACGTTGTTGTTTAAGGCTGTACACAATTGACTCCACAAAATAACTATCGAGTTTGTATAGCCCATAATTTGAGTTATATACGGCATTCCTATCATGTTTCAAGAGGGAGGACTCTATTATGTTTCTTTCTATGATGGAGAACTTCTGGGTACAATTATCTGATCGGCAGCCCACCCCGGTGGGTAATTACATGAACTGACATAGTTAAAGAACGCATTCGACATCTGGCCTGTCCTGATTGAGTATTGGTGTTGGGATAATCTAGTTTCCAGAGGTTTACCTGTCTGATCAATGTATGAGAGTGGGCAAAGAGTGCATGGAACCTTGTAGACATCACCTACATTATTAGGTGTTGTGTTTTTAATCAACCTCTGTTTCACTGTCCCAGTGTTTCTGACAGATTTATATTGAGTTTCTTTAGTGCTTCCCACAAGCAAGCATTACCTGTTCTCCGTGGTTAGAAGCTTAGGGCTGGCTGTTAACTGTCTAGTATTTTCCTCGTGCTATCCGCAAACTGTGAGGCCTACCCCCACTCGCCCCCACATGGGGTGTGGGGGGGGGACCGGTGTGTGGGTTGGCATCCCCAGATAGTTTGAAACTGGCTGGTGCCTCCACACTACCACTCTCTGTAAACTTACCCTACTCTTCTTGTTGCTGTCTTTGCAACATTGCACAGCTCCTGATGACCCACTGAGAAGTGTGAAAGTACTTGAGCTAAAGATTTTCACCCTCCGTGGCTTGTCTCGCATGCATATATATATATATATATATATATATATATATATATATATATATATATATATATATATGCAGATCTGATGGCAGCCAGAAGCGTCCAGATGGTATCACACTTCAAGCCTGGACAGATGGGAAGCAGGTGGTGTGGGACTATACATGTGCATCTACCTTGGCTGATACCTATCTCCAATACACCAGGGAGGAAGGAGGGGCAGCTGCCAGCTTCAGGGAGTCCCAAAAGTCTAGAAAATATGGAGAACTTGCCCATCATTATATGTTTGTTCCCATAGGCTCAGAGACCCTTGGCTCATGGGGAAAGAGTGCATCTAAATTCCTTAAGGAGCTGGGAAAAAGACTCATCAGGGTAACTAGGGATCCCAGGGCAGCTAGTTTCCTGTTCCAGCGGCTCAGTGCGGCTGTTCAAAGGGGTAATGCATGCTGTATTTTGGGCACACGCCCCAGCTCTGAGGAGCTGGATGAGATTTTCGCCTTATAATCGGTGATACACACGTAACAACATGTACCGTATATGCCACCTTTATATCAACAATGTATCTCTTAAATCTTCTGTACCATATTATGTAATAAAATATTCCAATTAGTAAAAAAAAAATATCAAAAGATGGGGTGGTAGGGGAAGTGGAATATTCAAACGGCTTCAGGAAGAAATCCAAATATTTTTCCTTGAAGCCTTTTTATCCACTTCTCCGAGGTTATGGGTCCCACAATTTACACCAGAGGTGGAACCCAATCCTGTATATATATATAAAGTTTCTATTATAAGTATATTAACTCAGTCGAGAAGAACTTTCTCTCTCTCTCTCTCTCTCTCTCTTACACACACACACACACACACACACACACACACACACACACACACACACACACACACACACACACACACACACGGGAGTGCGATCACCGTTTTTATTTTTCTGAGGGGGGGAGGGTTGGTGGGGGAAGGTGGATTGAGAGCAGGATGACAGGGTTGGAAGCTGAAATATTAATATCATGGCTGTTTTATTGGTTTCTGATATCATTTACATAAATATTCCAATTACCCTGTCACCACAAACACACACACACACACACACACACACACACACACACACACACACACACACACACACACACACACACACACCCCGCTGATATCAACTGGGAAGTCTCGTGAATTGAACAGAAGTTTTCCATAATCTCACAGATTGCTGTTTGTTTTATTGTTGATAATTCAAAGTTATTAGATGCTACGACAATTATTGAATGTGTGTGTGTGTGTGTGTGTGTGTGTGTGTGTGTGTGTGTGTGTGTGTGTGCGTGTCTGTGTGTCTGTGTTGTGTTGTGTACTGTAACTACTGGTAACATAAGGGAAGGGAATGCCATTACGGCAGATCACATGTACAGTAAGTGTTCTCTGTGGCAGGTGTTGCAGATGTTGGAAAGTTATCCAAAAGCTGTGATGAGTTTTCATGAGAGTAAACTCTGGTTATGTAGGAGAAGGGAAATAATCTCCAGTAGAGTAGGCCTCAGTGAACTATGTGCAGTGTTGGCGTGGTTGTTAATGTGTGTACAGTGTTGGTGTGGTTGTTAGTGTGTGTACAGTGTTGGTGTGGTTATGTGTGTACAGTGTTGGTGTGGTTGTTAGTGTGTGTACAGTGTTGGTGTGGTTGTTAGTGTGTGTGTATAGTGTTGGTGTGGTTGTTAGTGTGCATACAGTGTTGGTGTAGTTGTTTGTGTGCAGTGTTGGTGTGGTTAATGTGTGTACAGTGTTGGTGTGGTTGTTAATGTGTGTACAGTGTTGGCGTGGTTGTTAGTGTGTGTGTACAGTGTTGGTGTGGTTGTTCGTGTGTGTACAGTGTTGGTGTGGTTGTTAGTGTGTGTACAGTGTTGGTGTGGTTGTTAGTGTGTGTGTACAGTGTTGGTGTGGTTGATAGTGTGTGTGTATAGTGTTGGTGTGGTTGTTAGTGTGTGTGTATAGTGTTGGTGTGGTTGTTAGTGTGCGTACAGTGTTGGTGTGGTTGTTAGTGTGTGTGCAGTGTTGGTGTGGTTGTTAGTGTGTGTGTATAGTGTTGGTGTGGTTAGTGTGCGTACTGTGTTGGTGTGGTTGTTAGTGTGTGTGTATAGTTAGTGTTGGTGTGGTTAGTGTGCGTACTGTGTTGGTGTGGTTGTTAGTGTGCATACAGTGTTGGTGTAGTTGTTTGTGTGCAGTGTTGGTGTGGTTGTTAGTGTGTGTGTATAGTGTTGGTGTGGTTAGTGTGCGTACTGTGTTGGTGTGGTTGTTAGTGTGCATACAGTGTTGGTGTAGTTGTTTGTGTGCAGTGTTGGTGTGGTTGTTAATGTGTG
>NC_091342.1:17681244-17706244 GCF_038502225.1 Cherax quadricarinatus
GTAGCCCCAGCTTGGAGGCCACGACTGGTCAGACATGTCCACGACCTAGACAAGGTTTGCAGCTGGACTAATTCCCAGACCCGGGGAGCTGACATACTGGAAGAAACAAAAGTAATTCAATCTTACGACACTAAAAAAGAGAAGTATTAGGGAAAGAGCATGATTAACAACATACGAAATACTCAGAGGACTTGATAGGGAAGATAGGAACCAGCGAGTTAAGACACCGATGGCAGAGGAGTCGTTATTGTAAATAGCAGCACAAACTACCTTCATGAAGTACAGGTTTCCGCTAGAGCAAGACAAATGGGGCACACAAGAGCCTCAGGGATGTCATGAAATACTTTTTCACTCTGAGTAGTAAGTCAGTGGTATTAGCTAGAGTAGAATGTAGTGGAAGCAAATTTCATCTACAGTTTTAAAACCAGGTATGATAGTCAGACTCTAGGTACCGACAGAGCTGGTTATTAGCAGTATGATATTTTGTGTATGTAAGACATACACAAGATGTCTTCAAGGAGAAACACACAAGAATTAAATTTTGTAATCTCAGATGTGGACATTGTGGTTAGACCTGGGAGTAGACATTGTGGTTAGACCTGGGAGTGGACATTGACGTTAGACCTGGGAGTAGACATTGTGGTTAGACCTGGGAGTAGACATTGTGGTTAGACCTGGGAGTGGACATTGACGTTAGACCTGGGAGTGGACATTGTGGTTAGACCTGGGAGTGGACATTGTGGTTAGACCTGGGAGTGGACATAGACGTTAGACCTGGGAGTGGACATAGACGTTAGACCTGGGAGTGGACATAGACGTTAGACCTGGGAGTGGACATAGACGTTAGACCTGGGAGTGGACATTGTGGTTAGACCTGGGAGTGGACATTGACGTTAGACCTGGGAGTGGACATTTAAGTTAGACCTGGGAGTGGACATTGTGGTTAGACCTGGGAGTGGACATAGACGTTAGACCTGGGAGTGGACATAGACGTTAGACCTGGGAGTGGACATTGTGGTTAGACCTGGGAGTGGACATTGACGTTAGACCTGGGAGTGGACGTTGACGTTAGACCTGGGAGTGGACATTGACGTTAGACCTGGGAGTGGACATTTAAGTTAGACCTGGGAGGGGACATTGACGTTAGACCTGGGAGTGGACATTGTGGTTAGACCTGGGAGTGGACATTGTGGTTAGACCTGGGAGTGGACATAGACGTTAGACCTGGGAGTGGACATAGACGTTAGACCTGGGAGTGGACATAGACGTTAGACCTGGGAGTGGACATTTAAGTTAGACCTGGGAGGGGACATTGACGTTAGACCTGGGAGTGGACATTGTGGTTAGACCTGGGAGTGGACATTGTGGTTAGACCTGGGAGTGGACATAGACGTTAGACCTGGGAGTGGACATAGACGTTAGACCTGGGAGTGGACATAGACGTTAGACCTGGGAGTGGACATTGTGGTTAGACCTGGGAGTGGACATTGACGTTAGACCTGGGAGTGGACATTTAAGTTAGACCTGGGAGTGGACATTGTGGTTAGACCTGGGAGTGGACATAGACGTTAGACCTGGGAGTGGACATAGACGTTAGACCTGGGAGTGGACATTGTGGTTAGACCTGGGAGTGGACATTGACGTTAGACCTGGGAGTGGACGTTGACGTTAGACCTGGGAGTGGACATTGACGTTAGACCTGGGAGTGGACATTTAAGTTAGACCTGGGAGGGGACATTTAAGTTAGACCTGGGAGGGGACATTTAAGTTAGACCTGGGACATTGACGTTAGTCCTGGGAGTGGACACTGACGTTAGTCCTGGAACCTGGAACCCCGCATCAGGCACCAGATACCTTCAATTCGTAGCATTGCCACGACTAATATGGCTATAAATCTGTATGAAGCGCTAAACCCACGTTGATCATTCAGCACAAAGAGTGGTAGAGGCTTCATCCTCCATTCAGTAATAGACGGAAACTGAGGATTGAAAACAAACACATGTTAAGAGTTTCTTGAAAGTCAGTTTAGCGCCATCAGACCGGTTCTTTGGAGAGTCCAAGCAGTGTTGAGGCTGGAGACCCTGGATGTAGTGGTGCAACGTTTCGCTCTGCATGGGTCGAAACGTTGTCATAATGAGAGCCTGTTGTGCATCTCGCCAGGAAACTTCCATGTGCCTTCATCCTTGAGCAAGCACCACCAGCGTTGAGCCTTGTACCAAGTGTACGAGAGAAGGTCCAAAAGTTTGCAACTAGACTAGTCCTTCTCTGTACACACCCATGCATTCCTTCCAGAATCCATCCCTTCCTCCCTCCAGTCACCCACCCATCCCCCCTCTACCACCACCCATCCATTACTCCCCCACCAATCACTCCCTGTCAACACTAATCCCTTCCTTCAGCACCTAATCCTCCCTCTATCTTACCCTCCCTCTCCCCTCTCCTCCACTGGATCTTACATATACACAAAATCTTTTAAAGTATGATGCTAGATAAGCAGTGCGCCGACCAGTCACGTCTCATCATGTCACCTGTCTCAGCCAATCAGAGTGCGAGACAAGCAGTTAAGTAGTTTCTGTCTTAACCAGTCAGAGTTTAGGTTATCGCATTCACGGCCAATAAGCATTTAGGTAGTCGCTGTTTCTTTCTATCACCATTAGGCATTCGCTGTCTCAGCAAATCAGCATACAGGTACTCTCCCTATTAGCCAATCAACATTAGGTAGTCGCTGTCTCATCCAGTCAGCGTCCGAGGGTGTTTAGGTATTGGCTGTCTCATCCAATCAGTGTCCGAGGGTGTTTAGGTATTGGCTGTCTCATCCAATCAGTGTCCGAGGGTGTTTAGGTATTGGCTGTCTTATCCAATCAGTGTCCGAGGGTGTTTAGGTATTGGCTCTCTCATCCAATCAGCGTCCGAGGGTGTTTAGGTATTGGCTGTCTCATCCAGTCAGCGTCCGAGGGAATTTAGGTATTTTGCTGTCGCATCCAATCAGTATCCAAGGGTATTTAGGTATTGGCTCTCCCATCCAGTCAGCGTCCGAGGGTGTTTAGGTATTGGCTGTCTCATCCAGTCAGCGTCCGAGGGAATTTAGGTATTTTGCTGTCGCATCCAATCAGTATCCAAGGGTATTTAGGTATTGGCTCTCCCATCCAGTCAGCGTCCGAGGGTGTTTAGGTATTGGCTGTTTCCTCCAATCAGCGAGAGAGACGAGGATGTAAGTAGTCACTGACGATCATCAGCAGAGACTGAGCTGAGTGACTTTGTGTGTACACATTTATGAGTGAAGATAAGACCTGTCTATCCCTTAGTGATGCTGTCTGTCCACCAGAGTTTGATCTCTTCTTGGGATAGTGCATCTTTGATCTTGCTTTTATGGTGGTGGTGATTGTGGGGGTGGTGATTGTGGAGGTGGTGATTGTGGAGATGGTGATTGTGGTGGTGATTGTGGGGGTGGTGATTGTGGAGATGGTGATTGTGGTGGTGATTGTGGGGGTGGTGATTGTGGAGGTGGTGATTGTGGGGGTGGTGATTGTGGAGGTGGTGATTGTGGAGATGGTGATTGTGGTGGTGATTGTGGGGGTGGTGATTGTCGGGTTGGTGGTTATTGTGATGGGGATTGTGGTTGTGATTGTGGTGGTAGTGGTGACTATTGTGAAAATCACTGCCGCAAGGTAACGTACAATCTCTCTCTCTGTCTACATATATATATATATATATATATATATATATATATATATATATATATATATATATATATATATATATATATATATATATATATATATATATATATATATATATATCAGCACGCAGAGAGAAAACGTCTAACATTTTAGTGATAATATAATGTAAGTATAATGTACAGAGATATGCTGAGAGATAATTTTTTATTTTTTGTCTCCCACAATTGATATGTTGACGAAGTTAATGGAGAAATTACTCACGTAAAACATAAAATATTTATTCTTTCCTAGCTCAATTTTCGTGTTTTTTTTTTTTAGCCTAGTAAATTGGCATTATAGCTGACTTCAAGACTTGTACTTTATTATTGTGTGATTTGTGATGTTGGGGTTATATTTTTTTTATTTTTAAATAGGTTTGTGTGTGTGTGTGTGTGTGTGTGTGTGTGTGTGTGTGTGTGTGTGTGTGTGTGTGTGTGTGGGTTTACTTATGCATGCCGAGTCATGTATAAATACACAAAAACACCAAGCTGTGTCCTCTATCTCTTTATATCTCTGTTCCTCTCTGTCTGTCTGTCTATCTCTCTCTATCTCTTTCTTTCGGATCTGTGTTGACTCAGTGTGTTGTGCTTGTGGTGGCGCTGTACAACACTGCTTCTCTCCGCCCTGGGCTTCACAATATCCTGCAGTGGTTAATTCCTCTCCAGACACTGTTCCGTGATGTTAAGCTCTGTTGGTGTCCCGGGTCATGTTGGTGTCCCGGACCATCTTGGTGTCCCGGGACATGTTGGTGTCCCGGGTCATGTTGGTGTCCCAGGTCATGTTGGTGTCCCGGGTCATGTTGGTGTCCCGGGACATGGTGTCCCGGGCCATGTTGGTGTCCCGGGCCATGTTGGTGTCCCAGGTCATGTTGGTGTCCCGGGTCATGTTGGTGTCCCGGGACATGGTGTCCCGGGCCATGTTGGTGTCCCGGGCCATGTTGGTGTCCCAGGTCATGTTGGTGTCCCGGGTCATGTTGGTGTCCCAGGTCATGTTGGTGTCCCGGGTCATGTTGGTGTCCCGGGACATGGTGTCCCGGGCCATGTTGGTGTCCCGGGCCATGTTGGTGTCCCAGGTCATGTTGGTGTCCCGGGCCATGTTGGTGTCCCAGGTCATGTTGGTGTCCCGGGTCATGTTGGTGTCCCGGGACATGGTGTCCCGGGCCATGTTGGTGTCCCGGGTCATGTTGGTGTCCCGGGCCATGTTCGTGTCCTGAGTCATGTTGGTGTCCCGGGTCATGTTGGTGTCCCGGGACATGGTGTCCCGGGCCATGTTGGTGTCCCGGGCCATGTTGGTGTCCCAGGTCATGTTGGTGTCCCGGGCCATGTTGGTGTCCCAGGTCATGTTGGTGTCCCGGGTCATGTTGGTGTCCCGGGACATGGTGTCCCGGGCCATGTTGGTGTCCCGGGCCATGTTGGTGTCCCGGGCCATGTTGGTGTCCCGGGTCATGTTGGTGTCCCGGGCCATGTTCGTGTCCTGAGTCATGTTGGTGTCCCGGGTCATGTTGGTGTCCCGGGTCATGTTGGTGTCCTGGGCCATGTTGGTGTCCCGGGCCATGTTGGTGTCCCGGGCCATGTTGGTGTCCCGGGCCATGTTGGTGTCCCGGGTCATGTTGGTGTCCCGGGCCATGTTCGTGTCCTGAGTCATGTTGGTGTCCCGGGTCATGTTGGTGTCCCGGGTCATGTTGGTGTCCCGGGTCATGTTGGTGTCCTGGGCCATGTTGGTGTCCCGGGTCATGTTGGTGTCCCGGGCCATGGTGTCCCGGGCCCTGTTGGTGTCCCGGGCCATGTTGGTGTCCCGGGCCATGTTGGTGTCCCGGGTCATGTTGGTGTCCCGGGTCATGTTGGTGTCCCGGGCCATGTTGGTGTCCCGGGTCATGTTGGTGTCCCGGGCCATGTTGGTGTCCTGGGCCATGTTGGTGTCCCGGGCCATGTTGGTGTCCCGGGTCATGTTGATGTCTTAGGTCATGTTGGTGTCCCGGGTCATGTTGGTGTCACGGGTCATGTTGGGGTCCCGGGTCATGTTTGTGTCCCGGGTCATGTTTGTGTCCCGGATCATGTTGGTGTCAAGAGTCATGTTGGTGTCCCGGGTCATGTTGGTGTCCCGGGTCATGTTGGTGTCCCGCGTCATGTTGGTGTCCCACGTCATGTTGGTGTCCCGGGTTATGTTGGTGTCCCGGGCCATGTTGGTTTCCCGGGTCATGTTGGTGTCCCGGGCCATGTTGTTGTCCCGGGTCATGTTGGTGTCCCGGGCCATGTTGGTGTCCCGGGTCATGTTGGTGTCCCGGGTCATGTTGGTGTCCCGGGCCATGTTGGTGTCCCGGGCCATGTTGGTGTCCTGGGCCATGTTGGTGTCCCGGGTCATGTTGATGTCTTGGGTCATGTTGGTGTCCCGGGTCATGTTGGTGTCCCGGGTCATGTTGGTGTCCCGGGTCATGTTTGTGTCCCGGGTCATGTTTGTGTTCCGGATCATGTTGGTGTCAAGGGTCATGTTGGTGTCCCGGGTCATGTTGGTGTCCCGGGTCATGTTGGTGTCCCACGTCATGTTGGTGTCCCGGGTCATGTTGGTGTCCCGGGCCATGTTGGTTTCCCGGGTCATGTTGGTGTCCCGGGCCATGTTATTGTCCCGGGTCATGTTGGTGTCCTGGGCCATGTTGGTGTCCCGGGTCATGGTGTCCCGGGTCATGTTGGTGTCCCGGGTCATGTTGGTGTCCCGGGCCATGTTGGTGCCCTGGGTTATGTTGGTGTCCCGGGTCATGTTGGTGTCCCGGGTCATGTTGGTGTCCCGGGTCATGTTGGTGTCCTGGGTCATGTTGGTGTCCCGGGTCATGTTGGTGTCCTGGGTCATGTTGGTGTCCCGGGTCATGTTGGTGTCCTGGGTCATGTTGGTGTCCTGGGCCATGTTGGTGTCCTGGGTTTTGTTGGTGTCCCGGGTCATGTTGGTGTCCCGGGTCATGTTGGTGTCCCGGGTCATGTTGGTGTCCCGGGTCATGTTGGTGTCCCGGGTCATGTTGGTGTCCTGGGTCATGTTGGTGTCCTGGGCCATGTTGGTGTCCTGGGTCATGTTGGTGTCCTGGGCCATGTTGGTGTCCTGGGTCATGTTGGTGTCCTGGGTCATGGTGTCCCGGGTCATGTTGGTGTCCCGGGTCATGTTGGTGTCCCAGGTCATGTTGGTGTCCCGGGTCATGTTGGTGTCCCGGGTCATGTTGGTGTCCCGGGTTATGTTGGTGTCCCGGGTCATGTTGGTGTCCCAGGTCTTGTTGGTGTCCCGGGTCATGTTGGTGTCCCGGGTCATGTTGGTGTCCCGGGTCATGTTGGTGTCCCGGGTCATGTTGGTGTCCCGGGTCATGTTGGTGTCCCGGGTCATGTTGGTGTCCCGGGTCATGTTGGTGTCCCGGGTCATGTTGGTGTCCCGGGTCATGTTGGTGTCCCGGGTCATGTTGGTGTCCCGGGTCATGTTGGTGTCCTGGGTCATGTTGGTGTCGCGGGTCATGTTGGTGTCCCGGGTCATGTTGGTGTCCCGGGTCATGTTGATGTCCCGGGTCATGTTGGTGTCCCGGGTCATGTTGGTGTCCCGGGTCATGTTGGTGTCCCGGGTCATGTTGGTGTCCCGGGTCATGTTGGTGTCCCGGGTCATGTTGGTGTCCCGGGTCATGAACGGACGCGCTATACAACACTTCAGTCTGCTGTATAGGAGACTTATGCCATTTTGTCAGTTTAATGAGATTGATAACTGATGCTGGTTATTTAATGTGATAGTTTTTGTGTGTGTTGTAGATCGGCGAACCTACTACACTGTGTTGTAGACCGGCGAACCTACTACAGTGTGTTGTAGACCGGCGAACCTACTACACTGTGTTGTAGACCGGCGAACCTACTACACTGTGTTGTAGATCGGCGAACCTACTACAGTGTGTTGTAGACCGGCGAACCTACTACAGTGTGTTGTAGACCGACGAACCTACTACAGTGTGTTGTAGACCGGCGAACCTACTACAGTGTGTTGTAGACCGACGAACCTATTACAGTGTGTTGTAGACCGACGAACCTACTACAGTGTGGTAGGTAAGACACATAGGCAACAGTTACGCAACTTTATTCCGAAACGTTTCGCCTACACAGTAGGCTTCTTCAGTCGAATATAGATAGTAAGCAGGAACAGTAGAGATGTGAAGACGATGTAATCAGTCCATCACAATTGAAGTCGTAGAATTTGAGGTTGTCAGTCCCTCGGCCTGGAGAAGTTCTGTTCCATAGTCAGGAACTATCTGAAGATCTTGTCAGACACTGCAACACTTGGCCTCTTGGTACAGAAAACTCCTTGGACAACCCTTTCAAGTGAGAACTGTTGGATCTGAGAGGGACCTGACCTCTCAGTGGCTACATTCTCACTACTACTACTACTACTCTGCACCTCTCCTTCCGACAGTATTTAAGTCTCCGCACTGTCGCTTGATCTTCAGATAGTTCCTGACTATGGAACTGAACTTCTCCAGGCTGAGGGACTGACAACCTCAAATTCTACGACTTCAAGGGTGATGGACTGATTACATCGTCTTCACATCTCTACTGTTCCTGCTGACTTTCTGTATTCGACTGAAGAAGCCTACTGTGTAGGCGAAACGTTTCGGAATAAAATTGCCTAACTGTTGCCTGTGTCTTACCTACCAACCTGTCGGTATTGTATACCATTTTGATGTTCATCTACTTCAGTGTGTTGTAGACCGGCGAACCTACTACACTGTGTTGTAGACCGGCGAACCTACTACACTGTGTTGTAGACCGACAAACCTACTACACTGTGTTTTAGACCGGCGAACCTACTACACTGTGTTGTAGACCGGCGAACCTACTACAGTGTGTTGTAGACCGGCGAACCTACTACACTGTGTTGTAGACCGACGAACCTACTACACTGTGTTGTAGACCGGCGAACCTACTACACTGTGTTGTAGACCGACGAACCTACTACACTGTGTTGTAGACCGGCGAACCTACTACACTGTGTTGTAGACCGGCGAACCTACTACACTGTGTTGTAGACCGGCGAACCTACTACACTGTGTTGTAGACCGACGAACCTACTTCACTGTGTTGTAGACCAGCGAACCTACTACACTGTGTTGTAGACCAGCGAACCTACTACACTGTGTTGTAGACCAGCGAACCTACTACACTGTGTTGTAGACCAGCGAACCTACTACACTGTGTTGTAGACCAGCGAACCTACTACACTGTGTTGTAGACCAGCGAACCTACTACACTGTGTTGTAGACCGACGAACCTACTACACTGTGTTGTAGACCGACGAACCTACTACACTGTGTTGTAGACCAGCGAACCTACTACACTGTGTTGTAGACCAGCGAACCTACTACACTGTGTTGTAGACCGGCGAACCTACTACACTGTGTTGTAGACCGGCGAACCTACTACACTGTGTTGTAGACCGGCGAACCTACTACACTGTGTTGTAGACCAGCGAACCTACTACACTGTGTTGTAGACCAGCGAACCTACTACACTGTGTTGTAGACCGACGAACCTACTACACTGTGTTGTAGATCGGCGAACCTACTACACTGTGTTGTAGACCGGCGAACCTACTACAGTGTGTTGTAGACCGGCGAACCTACTACACTGTGTTGTAGACCGACGAACCTACTACACTGTGTTGTAGACCGGCGAACCTACTACACTGTGTTGTAGACCGACGAACCTACTACACTGTGTTGTAGACCGGCGAACCTACTACACTGTGTTGTAGACCGGCGAACCTACTACACTGTGTTGTAGACCGGCGAACCTACTACACTGTGTTGTAGACCGACGAACCTACTACACTGTGTTGTAGACCAGTGAACCTACTACACTGTGTTGTAGACCGGCGAACCTACTACACTGTGTTGTAGACCGACGAACCTACTACACTGTGTTGTAGACCAGTGAACCTACTACACTGTGTTGTAGACCGGCGAACCTACTACACTGTGTTGTAGACCGACGAACCTACTACACTGTGTTGTAGACCAGCGAACCTACTACACTGTGTTGTAGACCGGCGAACCTACTACACTGTGTTGTAGACCGACGAACCTACTACACTGTGTTGTAGACCAGCGAACCTTCTACACTGTGTTGTAGACCAGCGAACCTACTACACTGTGTTGTAGACCAGCGAACCTACTACACTGTGTTGTAGACCAGCGAACCTACTACACTGTGTTGTAGACCAGCGAACCTACTACACTGTGTTGTAGACCAGCGAACCTACTACACTGTGTTGTAGACCAGCGAACCTACTACACTCTGTTGTAGACCGACGAACCTACTACACTGTGTTGTAGACCAGCGAACCTACTACACTGTGTTGTAGACCGGCGAACCTATTACACTGTGTTGTAGACCGGCGAACCTACTACACTGTGTTGTAGACCAGCGAACCTACTACACTGTGTTGAAGACCAGCGAACCTACTACACTGTGTTGTAGACCAGCGAACCTACTACACTGTGTTGTAGACCGGCGAACCTACTACACTGTGTTGTAGACCGGCGAACCTACTACACTGTGTTGTAGACCAGCGAACCTACTACACTGTGTTGTAGACCAGCGAACCTACTACACTGTGTTGTAGACCAGCGAACCTACTACACTGTGTTGTAGACCGACGAACATACTACACTGTGTTGTAGACCGGCGAACCTACTACACTGTGTTGTAGACCGACGAACCTACTACACTGTGTTGTAGACCGACGAACTTACTACACTGTGTTGTAGACCGGCGAACCTACTACACTGTGTTGTAGACCGACGAACCTACTACACTGTGTTGTAGACCGGCGAACCTACTACACTGTGTTGTAGACCAGCGAACCTACTACACTGTGTTGTACGAACCTACTACACAGCGAACCTACTACACTGTGTTGTAGACCGACGAACCTACTACACTGTGTTGTACGAACCTACTACACTGTGTTGTAGACCGACGAACCTACTACACTGTGTTGTAGACCGACGAACCTACTACACTGTGTTGTAGACCGACGAACCTACTACACTGTGTTGTAGACCAGCGAACCTACTACACTGTGTTGTAGACCGACGAACCTACTACACTGTGTTGTAGACCGGCGAACCTACTACACTGTGTTGTAGACCGACGAACCTACTACACTGTGTTGTAGACCGACGAACCTACTACACTGTGTAGACCGGCGAACCTACTACACTGTGTTGTAGACCGGCGAACCTACTACACTGTGTTGTAGACCGACGAACCTACTACACTGTGTTGTAGACCGACGAACCTACTACACTGTGTTGTAGACCGACGAACCTACTACACTGTGTTGTAGACCGACGAACCTACTACACTGTGTTGTAGACCGGCGAACCTACTACACTGTGTTGTAGACCGGCGAACCTACTACACTGTGTTGTAGACCAGCGAACATACTACACTGTGTTGTAGACCGGCGAACCTACTACACTGTGTTGTAGACCAGCGAACCTACTACACTGTGTTGTAGACCGACGAACCTACTACACTGTGTTGTAGACCGGCGATCCTACTACACTGTGTTGTAGACCAGCGAACCTACTACACTGTGTTGTAGACCGACGAACCTACTACACTGTGTTGTAGACCAGCGAACCTACTACACTGTGTTGTAGACCGACGAACCTACTACACGACGAACCTACTACACTGTGTTGTAGACCGACGAACCTACTACACTGTGTTGTAGACGAACCTACTACACTGTGTTGTAGACAAGCGAACCTACTACACTGTGTTGTAGACCGACGAACCTACTACACTGTGTTGTAGACCGACGAACCTACTACACTGTGTTGTAGACCGACGAACCTACTACACTGTGTTGTAGACCGACGAACCTACTACACTGTGTTGTAGACCAGCGAACCTACTACACTGTGTTGTAGACCGACGAACCTACTACACTGTGTTGTAGACCGGCGAACCTACTACACTGTGTTGTAGACCGACGAACCTACTACACTGTGTTGTAAACCGACGAACCTACTACACTGTGTTGTAGACCGACGAACCTACTACACTGTGTTGTAAACCGACGAACCTACTACACTGTGTTGTAGACCGGCGAACCTACTACACTGTGTTGTAGACCGGCGAACCTACTACACTGTGTTGTAGACCGGCGAACCTACTACACTGTGTTGTAGACCAGCGAACCTACTACACTGTGTTGTAGACCGACGAACCTACTACACTGTGTTGTAAACCGACGAACCTACTACACTGTGTTGTAGACCGACGAACCTACTACACTGTGTTGTAAACCGACGAACCTACTACACTGTGTTGTAGACCGACGAACCTACTACACTGTGTTGTAAACCGACGAACCTACTACACTGTGTTGTAGACCGGCGAACCTACTACACTGTGTTGTAGACCGGCGAACCTACTACACTGTGTTGTAGACCGGCGAACCTACTACACTGTGTTGTAGACCGACGAACCTACTACACTGTGTTGTAGACCGGCGAACCTACTACACTGTGTTGTAGACCGGCGAACCTACTACACTGTGTTGTAGACCGACGAACCTACTACACTGTGTTGTAGACCGGCGAACCTACTACACTGTGTTGTAGACCGGCGAACCTACTACACTGTGTTGTAGACCGGCGAACCTACTACACTGTGTTGTAGACCAGCGAACCTACTACACTGTGTTGTAGACCGGCGAACCTACTACACTGTGTTGTAGACCGACGAACCTACTACACTGTGTTGTAGACCGACGAACCTACTACACTGTGTTGTAGACCGACGAACCTACTACACTGTGTTGTAGACCGACGAACCTACTACACTGTGTTGTAGACCAGCGAACCTACTACACTGTGTTGTAGACCAGCGAACCTACTACACTGTGTTGTAGACCGACGAACCTACTACACTGTGTTGTAGACCAGCGAACCTACTACACTGTGTTGTAGACCGACGAACCTACTACACTGTGTTGTAGACCGACGAACCTACTACACTGTGTTGTAGACCGACGAACCTACTACACTGTGTTGTAGACCGACGAACCTACTACACTGTGTTGTAGACCGGGGAACCTACTACACTGTGTTGTAGACCGGCGAACCTACTACACTGTGTTGTAGACCGGGGAACCTACTACACTGTGTTGTAGACCGGCGAACCTACTACACTGTGTTGTAGACCGACGAACCTACTACACTGTGTTGTAGACCGGGGAACCTACTACACTGTGTTGTAGACCGGCGAACCTACTACACTGTGTTGTAGACCGACGAACCTACTACACTGTGTTGTAGACCGGCGAACCTACTACACTGTGTTGTAGTCCGGGGAACCTACTACACTGTGTTGTAGACCGGCGAACCTACTACACTGTTGTAGACCGACGAACCTACTACACTGTGTTGTAGACCGGGGAACCTACTACACTGTGTTGTAGACCGGCGAACCTACCACACTGTGTTGTAGACCGAGGAACCTACTACACTCTGTTTTCTGTTGAATTCATTTAAGTAGATTTTTGTCGTTTGTTGGCTTTATTTACTTACCTACTTACCTCTTACCTACATCTTTTTCGTATCTGCCTTTCTTACCTATCTACCTCTGTTACCTATCAACCTTTCTCACCCACTTCTGTTACCTACCCACCTTTCTTACATACCTATCTTACCTACCCACCTTTCTTACCTATGTTACCTACCAACCTTTATTACCTACCTACCTATGTTACCTACCAACCTTTCTTACCTACCTATGTTACCTACCAACCTTTGTTACCTACCTACCTACCTATGTTACCTACCAACCTTTCTTACCTACCTACCTACCAATCTTTCTTACCTGCCTGTGTTACCTACCCACCTTTCTTGCCTACCTACATTACCTACCTACATCTGTTACCTACCTACCTACCTACCTTTCAGAGGTTCAGCAAGCGAGGCCCGGGCCACTTTCGACTCTTGAGACGCCCCCGTCCCCTCCCCCCTCCCCCCTCCCCCTCCCCCTCCCCTCCCCCACTCCCCCTCCCCTCCCCTCCCCCACTCCCCCTGACCATAAAAAAATACATAAAACCATAATAAGGCAACAAATATATACACACGACATTTCAATATTTTACGAAGGTTTTTTTCTTGGCTACTTCTCTACCAAGACTCCAGTGATGTTCAGCACTGTGTCACACTTGATGTTCAGCACTGTGTCACACTTGATGTTCAGCACTGTGTCACACTTGATGTTCAACACTGTGTCACACTTGATGTTCAACACTGTGTCACACTTGATGTTCAACACTGTGTCACACTTGATGTTCAACACTGTGTCACACTTGATGTTCAGCACTGTGTCACACTTGATGTTCAGCACTGTGTCACACTTGATGTTCAACACTGTGTCACACATGCACTGTGTCACACTTGATGTTCAGCACTGTGTCACACTTGATGTTCAACACTGTGTCACACTTGATGTTCAACACTGTGTCACACTTGATGTTCAGCACTGTGTCACACTTGATGTTCAGCACTGTGTCACACTTGATGTTCAACACTGTGTCACACTTGATGTTCAACACTGTGTCACACTTGATGTTCAGCACTGTGTCACACTTGATGTTCAACACTGTGTCACACTTGATGTTCAACACTGTGTCACACTTGATGTTCAGCACTGTGTCACACTTGATGTTCAACACTGTGTCACACTTGATGTTCAGCACTGTGTCACACTTGATGTTCAACACTGTGTCACACTTGATGTTCAGCACTGTGTCACTCTTGATGTTCAGCACTGTGTCACACTTGATGTTCAACACTGTGTCACACTTGATGTTCAACACTGTGTCACACTTGATGTTCAGCACTGTGTCACACTTGATGTTCAGCACTGTGTCACACTTGATGTTCAGCACTGTGTCACACTTGATGTTCAACACTGTGTCACACTTGATGTTCAGCACTGTGTCACACTTGATGTTCAACACTGTGTCACACTTGATGTTCAACACTGTGTCACACTTGATGTTCAGCACTGTGTCACACTTGATGTTCAACACTGTGTCACACTTGATGTTCAACACTGTGTCACACTTGATGTTCATGTTCAACACTGTGTCACACTTGATGTTCAGCACTGTGTCACACTTGATGTTCAACACTGTGTCACACTTGATGTTCAGCACTGTGTCACACTTGATGTTCAGCACTGTGTCACACTTGATGTTCAGCACTGTGTCACACTTGATGTTCAACACTGTGTCACACTTGATGTTCAGCACTGTGTCACACTTGATGTTCAGCACTGTGTCACACTTGATGTTCAGCACTGTGTCACACTTGATGTTCAGCACTGTGTCACACTTGATGTTCAGCACTGTGTCACACTTGATGTTCAGCACTGTGTCACACTTGTTCAGCATGTTCAGCACTGTGTCACTCTTGATGTTCAGCACTGTGTCACACTTGATGTTCAACACTGTGTCACACTTGATGTTCAGCACTGTGTCACACTTGATGTTCAGCACTGTGTCACACTTGATGTTCAACACTGTGTCACACTTGATGTTCAGCACTGTGTCACACTTGATGTTCAACACTGTGTCACACTTGATGTTCAGCACTGTGTCACACTTGATGTTCAGCACTGTGTCACACTTGATGTTCAGCACTGTGTCACACTTGATGTTCAACACTGTGTCACACTTGATGTTCACTGTGTCACACTGTGTCACACTTGATGTTCAGCACTGTGTCACACTTGATGTTCAGCACTGTGTCACACTTGATGTTCAACACTGTGTCACACTTGATGTTCAGCACTGTGTCACACTTGATGTTCAACACTGTGTCACACTTGATGTTCAACACTGTGTCACACTTGATGTTCAGCACTGTCACACTTGATGTTCACTTGATGTTCAACACTGTGTCACACTTGATGTTCAGCACTGTGTCACACTTGATGTTCAACACTGTGTCACACTTGATGTTCAACACTGTGTCACACTTGATGTTCAGCACTGTGTCACACTTGATGTTCAACACTGTGTCACACTTGATGTTCAGCACTGTGTCACACTTGATGTTCAACACTGTGTCACACTTGATGTTCAACACTGTGTCACACTTGATGTTCAACACTGTGTCACACTTGATGTTCAACACTGTGTCACACTTGATGTTCAGCACTGTGTCACACTTGATGTTCAGCACTGTGTCACACTTGATGTTCACTGTGTCACACTGTGTCACACTTGATGTTCAACACTGTGTCACACTTGATGTTCAGCACTGTGTCACACTTGATGTTCAACACTGTGTCACACTTGATGTTCAACACTGTGTCACACTTGATGTTCAGCACTGTGTCACACTTGATGTTCAACACTGTGTCACACTTGATGTTCAGCACTGTGTCACACTTGATGTTCAGCACTGTGTCACACTTGATGTTCAGCACTGTGTCACACTTGATGCACTGTGTCACACTTGATGTTCACCACTGTGTCACACTTGATGTTCAGCACTGTGTCACACTTGATGTTCAGCACTGTGTCACACTTGATGTTCAGCACTGTGTCACACTTGATGTTCAGCACTGTGTCACACTTGATGTTCAACACTGTGTCACACTTGATGTTCAGCACTGTGTCACACTTGATGTTCAGCACTGTGTCACACTTGATGTTCAGCACTGTGTCACACTTGATGTTCAGCACTGTGTCACACTTGATGTTCAGCACTGTGTCACACTTGATGTTGTGTCACACTTGATGTTCAGCACTGTGTCACACTTGATGTTCAGCACTGTGTCACACTTGATGTTCAGCACTGTGTCACACTTGATGTTCAACACTGTGTCACACTTGATGTTCACACACTGTGTCACACTTGACTGTGTCACACTTTCAACACTGTGTCACACTTGATGTTCAGCACTGTGTCACACTTGATGTTCAGCACTGTGTCACACTTGATGTTCAACACTGTGTCACACTTGATGTTCTTGATGTTCAGCACTGTGTCACACTTGATGTTCAGCACTGTGTCACACTTGATCAACACTGTGTCACACTTGATGTTCAACACTGTGTCACACTTGATGTTCAACACTGTGTCACACTTGATGTTCAGCACTGTGTCACACTTGATGTTCAGCACTGTGTCTCTGTGTCACTTGATGTTCAGCACTGTGTCACACTTGATGTTCAACACTGTGTCACACTTGATGTTCAACACTGTGTCACACTTGATGTTCAACACTGTGTCACACTTGATGTTCAGCACTGTGTCACACTTGATGTTCAACACTGTGTCACACTTGATGTTCAACACTGTGTCACACTTGATGTTCAGCACTGTGTCACACTTGATGTTCAACAGTCACACTTGATGTTCACACTGTGATGTTCAACACTGTGTCACACTTGATGTTCAGCACTGTGTCACACTTGATGTTCAACACTGTGTCACACTTGATGTTCAACACACTGTCACACTTGATGTTCAACACTGTGTCACACTTGATGTTCAACACTGTGTCACACTTGATCAACACTGTGTCACACTTGATGTTCAACACTGTGTCACACTTGATGTTCAACACTGTGTCACGCTTGATGTTCAACACTGTGTCACACTTGATCAACACTGTGTCACACTTGATGTTCAACACTGTGTCACACTTGATCAACACTGTGTCACGCTTGATGTTCAACACTGTGTCACACTTGATCAACACTGTGTCACACTTGATGTTTAGCTCTGTGTCACACTTGATGTTCAACACTGTGTCACGCTTGATGTTCATCACTGTGTCACACTTGATGTTCAACACTGTGTCACACTTGATGTTCAACACTGTGTCACACTTGATGTTCAACACTGTGTCACACTTGATGTTCAACACTGTGTCACACTTGATGTTCAGCACTGTGTCACACTTGATGTTCAACACTGTGTCACACTTGATGTTCAACACTGTGTCACACTTGATGTTCAGCACTGTGTCACACTTGATGTTCAACACTGTGTCACACTTGATGTTCAACACTGTGTCACACTTGATGTTCAGCACTGTGTCACACTTGATGTTCAGCACTGTGTCACACTTGATGTTCAACACTGTGTCACACTTGATGTTCAGCACTGTGTCACACTTGATGTTCAACACTGTGTCACACTTGATGTTCAACACTGTGTCACACTTGATGTTCAGCACTGTGTCACACTTGATGTTCAGCACTGTGTCACATTTGATGTTCAGCACTGTGTCACACTTGATGTTCAGCACTGTGTCACACTTGATGTTCAGCACTGTGTCACACTTGATGTTCAGCACTGTCACACTTGATGTTCAACACTGTGTCACACTTGATGTTCAGCACTGTGTCACACTTGATGTTCAGCACTGTGTCACACTTGATGTTCAACACTGTGTCACACTTGATGTTCAGCACTGTGTCACACTTGATGTTCAGCACTGTGTCACACTTGATGTTCAACACTGTGTCACACTTGATGTTCAACACTGTGTCACACTTGATGTTCAGCACTGTGTCACACTTGATGTTCAGCACTGTGTCACACTTGATGTTCAGCACTGTGTCACACTTGATGTTCAGCACTGTGTCACACTTGATGTTCAGCACTGTGTCACACTTGATGTTCAACACTGTGTCACACTTGATGTTCAGCACTGTGTCACACTTGATGTTCAGCACTGTGTCACACTTGATGTTCAGCACTGTGTCACACTTGATGTTCAGCACTGTGTCACACTTGATGTTCAGCACTGTGTCACACTTGATGTTCAACACTGTGTCACACTTGATGTTTAGCTCTGTGTCACACTTGATGTTTAGCTCTGTGTCACACTTGATGTTCAGCACTGTGTCACACTTGATGTTTAGCTCTGTGTCACACTTGATGTTCAGCACTGTGTCACACTTGATGATGTCACACTTTCAACACTGTGTCACACTTGATGTGTCACACTTGATTTTCATCACTGTGTCACACTTGATGTTCAGCACTGTGTCACACTTGATGTTCAGCACTGTGTCACACTTGATGTTCAGCACTGTGTCACACTTGATGTTCAGCACTGTGTCACACTTGATGTTCAACACTGTGTCACACTTGATGATGTTCAACAGCACTGTGTCACACTTGATGTTCAGCACTGTGTCACACTGCACTGTGTCACACTTGATGTTTAGCTCTGTGTCACACTTGATGTTTAGCTCTGTGTCACACTTGATGTTCAGCACTGTGTCACACTTGATGTTTAGCTCTGTGTCACACTTGATGTTCAGCACTGTGTCACACTTGATGTTCAACACTGTGTCACACTTGATGTTCAGCACTGTGTCACACTTGATATTCAACACTGTGTCACACTTGATGTTCAGCACTGTGTCACACTTGATGTTCAGCACTGTGTCACACTTGATGTTCAGCACTGTGTCACACTTGATGTTCAGCACTGTGTCACACTTGATGTTCAACACTGTCTCACACTTGATGTTCAGCACTGTGTCACACTTGATGTTCAACACTGTGTCACACTTGATGTTTAGCTCTGTGTCACACTTGATGTTCAGCACTGTGTCACACTTGATGTTCAGCACTGTGTCACACTTGATGTTCAACACTGTGTCACACTTGATGTTCAACACTGTGTCACACTTGATCAACACTGTGTCACACTTGATGTTCAACACTGTGTCACACTTGATGTTCAACACTGTGTCACACTTGATGTTCAACACTGTGTCACACTTGATCAACACTGTGTCACGCTTGATGTTCAGCACTGTGTCACACTTGATGTTCAACACTGTGTCACACTTGATGTTCAACACTGTGTCACACTTGATGTTCAGCACTGTGTCACACTTGATGTTCAGCACTGTGTCACACTTGATCAACACTGTGTCACACTTGATGTTCACCACTGTGTCACACTTGATCAACTCTGTGTCACACTTGATGTTTAGCTCTGTGTCACACTTGATGTTCAACACTGTGTCACGCTTGATGTTCACTGTGTCACACTTGATGTTCAACACTGTGTCACACTTGATGTTCAACACTGTGTCACACTTCATGTTCAGCACTGTCACACTTGATGTTCAACACTGTGTCACGCTTGATGTTCAGCACTGTGTCACACTTGATGTTCAACACTGTGTCACACTTGATGTTCAGCATTGTCACACTTGATCAACACTGTGTCACACTTGATGTTCAACACTGTGTCACACTTGATGTTCAACACTGTGTCACACTTGATGTTCAGCACTGTGTCACACTTGATCAACACTGTGTCACACTTGATGTTTAGCTCTGTGTCACACTTGATGTTCAACACTGTGTCACGCTTGATGTTCATCACTGTGTCACACTTGATGTTCAACACTGTGTCACACTTGATGTTCAACACTGTGTCACACTTGATGTTCAGCACTGTCACACATGATGTTCAACACTGTGTCACGCTTGATGTTCAGCACTGTGTCACACTTGATCAACACTGTGTCACACTTGATGTTCAACACTGTGTCACACTTGATGTTCAGCACTGTGTCACACTTGATGTTCAACACTGTGTCACGCTTGATGTTCATCACTGTGTCACACTTGATGTTCAACACTGTGTCACACTTGATGTTCAACACTGTGTCACACTTGATGTTCAGCACTGTCACACTTGATGTTCAACACTGTGTCACACTTGATGTTCAGCACTGTGTCACACTTGATCAACACTGTGTCACACTTGATGTTCACCACTGTGTCACACTTGATCAACTCTGTGTCACACGATGTTTAGCTCTGTGTCACACTTGATGTTCAACACTGTGTCACGCTTGATCAACACTGTGTCACACTTGATGTTCAACACTGTCACACTTGATGTTCAACACTGTGTCACACTTGATGTTCAGCACTGTGTCACACTTGATCAACACTGTGTCACACTTGATGTTTAGCTCTGTGTCACACTTGATGTTCAACACTGTGTCACGCTTGATGTTCATCACTGTGTCACACTTGATGTTCAACACTGTGTCACACTTGATGTTCAACACTGTGTCACACTTGATGTTCAGCACTGTCACACTTGATGTTCAGCACTGTGTCACGCTTGATGTTCAGCACTGTGTCACACTTGATGTTCAACACTGTGTCACACTTGATGTTCAACACTGTGTCACACTTGATGTTCAGCACTGTCACACTTGATGTTCAACACTGTGTCACGCTTGATGTTCAGCACTGTGTCACATTTGATGTTCAACACTGTGTCACACTTGATGTTCAGCACTGTCACACTTGATGTTCAACACTGTGTCACAGTTGATGTTCAGCACTGTCACACTTGGTCAACACTGTGTCACACTTGATGTTCAACACTGTGTCACACTTGATGTTCAACACTGTGTCACACTTGATGTTCAACATTGTGTCACACTTGATGTTCAACACTGTCACAGTTGATGTTCAGCACTGTCACACTTGATGGTCAACACTGTGTCACACTTGATGTTCAACACTGTGTCACACTTGATGTTCAACACTGTGTCACACTTGGTGTTCAACACTGTGTCACACTTGATGTTCAACACTGTGTCACACTTGATGTTCAACATTGTGTCACACTTGATGGTCAACACGTTGAGTGAGGTCATTCAAATGTTCAAATCTTGTTCCACAGTGGAACTGTGATCACTTTCCCACTATCTGTTCTCTATAGTCAATCTTTACCCGCACCGTCACATTGAAGGTACGTTCACCTGCACCGTCACGTTGAAGGTACGTTCAACTGCACCGTCACATTGAAGGTACGTTCACATTGAAGGTACGTTCACCTGCACAGTCACATTGAAGGTACGTTCACCTGCACCGTCACATTGAAGGTACGTTCAACTGCACCGTCACATTGAAGGTACGTTCACCTGCACAGTCACATTGAAGGTACGTTCACGTGCACCGTCACGTTGAAGGTACGTTTACCTGCACAGTCACACTGAAGGTACGTTCACCTGCACCGTCACATGGAAGGTACGTTCACCTACTCCGTCACATTGAAGGTACGTTCGCCTGCTCCGTCACGTTGATACGTTCACCTCCGTCACATTGAAGGTACGTTCACCTGCACGGTCACACTTAAGGTACGTTCACCTGCTCTGTCACAATGAAGGTACGTTCACCTGCTCCGTCACATTGAAGGTACGTTCACCTGCTCTGTCACACTGCAGGTACGTTCACCTGCTCCGTCACACTAAAGGTACGTTCATCGACTCCGTCACACTGAGGGTACGTTCACCTGCTCCATCACACTAAAGGTACGTTCACTTGCTCGGTCACATTGAAGGGGCGTTCACCTCCACCATCTCATTGAATGTCCGTTCACCTGTACCGTCACACTGAAGGTACGTTTCCCCTGCACCGTCACATTGAAGGTGTGTTCAGCTGATGCCACAGATCCTCTCACAACCTGTGGAGATATTTCAGTCTTCGTCTCATAGTTGTTGTAGTTTTCAGCTTCGGTATTGTTAACGAGTGGCATGTCTGCCCTTTTTTACCTCCACGCCTGTTATTCAGTGATGGGTTGTATATTACTGTTGATATTCAGTGAAGGGTTGTATATATTGCTGCTGATATTCAGTGAAGGGTCGTATATATTGCTGCTGATATTCAGTGAAGGGTTGTATATATTGCTGCTGATATTCAGTGAAGGGTTGTATATTACTGCTGTTGTTCAGTGAAGGGTTCTATATTACTGTTGTTATTAAGTGGAACGTTCTATATTAATAATGTTAGTGAAACGTTGTATATTACTGCTATTATTCAGCGAAGGGTTGTATATTACTGCTGTTATTTAGTAGAGGGTTGTATATTGTTGCTGTTATTCAGTGAAGGGTTATATATTTTTGCTATTTGACATAAAAGTGTTGACCCTATCCACTGTATATTCACTGAACGCCTCTAAATTTTCTTCCTGTTTGTCGTATGTCGTTAATAACACTCCTCTGATCTGTTCTGTACTTCCTCATTATTCAGTATCTCTCAGAGAATACTGTCTTCATTATCATTCTCTATTGCGTTTATGTATTTATATGTGTGGTTTCAGGGGTTAAGTCACAGCTCCTGGTCCCACCTCTTGGCTGGTCGCTACTAGGTCCACTCTCTCCCGGCTACAAGAGTCTTGTCGTATTTCTTCTTGAAGTTATGTATGGATCCTGCCTCTACCACTTCACTCTCCAGATGTGTGTGTACTCACCTATTTGTGGTTGCAGGGGTCGATTCATAGCTCCTGGCCCCGCCTCTTTACTGATTGCTACTGGGTCCTCTCTCTCTCTCCCTGCTCCATGAGCTTTATCAAACCTCGTCTTAAAACTGTGTGGTTCCTGCCTCCACTGTGTGTACATGTATGAGTGTAAACGTGTGTACTCATCTAATTGTACTCACCTAATTGTGGTTGCAGGAGTCGAGACTCGGCTCCTGGTCCCGCCTCTTCGCTGAATGCTGCTAGGTCCTCTCTCTCCCTGCTCCATGAACTTTATCATACCTCGTCTTAAAGCTATGTATGGTTCCTGCCTCCATTGCATCACTTGCTAGACTATTCCACTTCCTGACTACTCTATGACTGAAGAAATACTTCCTAACATCCCTTTGACTCATCTGTCTTGAACTTCCAAGTGTGACCCTTTGTTTCTGTGTCCCCTCTCTGGAACATCCTGTCTCTGTCCACCTTGTCTATTTCATGCAGTATTTTGCATGTCGTTATCATGTCTTCCTTAACCCTCCTGTCCTCCAGTGTCGTCAGGCCGATTTCCCTTAACCTTTCTTCGTAGGACATTCCCCTTAGCTCTGGAACTAAAATGTCGCAAACCTTAGCACTTTCTCTAATTTCTTGACGTGACCGGTGTGGGTTTCAAACTGGTGCTGCATACTCCAGTATGGGCCTGACGTACACAGTGTATAAAGTCTTGAACGATTCCTTACTAAGGTATCGGAACGCTATTCTCAGGTTTATCAGGCGCCAATATGCTGCAGCAGTTATCTGGTTGATGTGTGCTTCCGGAGACGTGCTCGGTGTTATACTCACCCCAAGATCTTTCTCCTTGAGCGAGGTTTGCAGTCTTTGGCCACTTTGCCTATACACCGTCTGCGGTCTTCTTTGCCCTTCCCCGATCTTCATGACTGCATTTGGCTAGGTTAAATTCGAGAAGCCAGTTGCTGGACCAGGTGTCCAGCCTGATCCTCATCTGATTTAATTCTCTTCATTAACTTCACATCATCTGCGAACAGGGACACTTCTGAGTCTGTCCCTTCCATCATGTCATTCACATATACCAAAAATAGCACTGGTCCTAGGACCGACCCCTGTGGGACCCCGCTCGTCACAGGTGCCCACTGTGATACCTCATCACGTACCATGACTCGTTGTTGCCTCCCTGTCAGGTATTCTCTGATCCATTGCAGTGTCCTTCCTGTTATACGCACCTGATCCTCTAGCTTCTGCACTAATTTTCTTGTGAGGAACTGTGTTGAAGGCCTTCTTGTAGTCCAAGAAAATGCAATCAACCCACCCCTCTCTCTCGTGTCTTACTTCTGTTACTTTTTCATAAAACTCCAGAAGATTTGTGACACAGGATTTTCCTTCCATAAATCCGTGCTGGTTGTCGTTATAATCTTGTTCCGTTCCAGGTGCTCCACCACTCTCCTCCTGATAATCTTCTCCATGACTTTGCATACTATACACGTCACTGACACTGATCTATAGTTTAGTGCCTCTTTTCTGTCTCCTTTTTTAAAAATGGGAACTACATTTGCCGTCTTCCATACCTCAGGTAGTTGCCCAGTTTCAAGGGATGTGTTGAAGATTGTGGTTAGTGGCCCACACAGCGTTTCTGCTCCCTCTCTAAGGATCCACGGGGAGATGTCCGGTCCCATTGCCTTTGAGGTATCAAGATCACTTAGCAGCTGTGTATACATGTATCTATGTGTACACGTATATGTGTGTACATGTATGTATGTGATTTATTTATGTAGATATTTACAGATTATTAAAATATTTCCATATATTTTGTTTATCTCATATATTGTGTTCCATATATTGTGTTTGTCCCATATATTGTGTTCCATATATTGTGTTTGCCCCATATATTGTGCTCCTATATGGAGCACAATAATGATGGTCAGCTGGATGGCAACGTGCATTGCTCAT